>NW_027463835.1:0-110565 GCF_050947455.1 Rhinoderma darwinii
GTCATGTTACTACTTGGATACATGCTGTCAGGTTACTACTTGGATACATGCTGTCATGTTACTACTTGGATACCTGCTGTCATGTTACTACTTGGATACATGCTGTTGTGTTACTACTTGGATACATGCTGTCATGTTACTACTTGGATACGTGCTGTCGTGTTACTACTTGGATACATGCTGTCAGGTTACTACTTGGATACATGCTGTCATGTTACTACTTGGATACCTGCTGTCATGTTACTACTTGAATACATGCTGTCATGTTACTACTTGGATACATGCTGTCATGTTACTACTTGGATACATGCTGTCATGTTACTACTTGAATACATGCTGTCATGTTACTACTTGGATACATGCTGTCATGTTACCACTTGGATACGTGCTGTCATGTTACTACTTTGATACATGGTGTCATGTTATTACTTGGATACATGCTGTAATGTTACTACTTATATACATGCTGTCATGTTACTACTTGGGTACATGCTGTCATGTTACTACTTGGATACATGCTGTTATGTTACTACTTGGATACGTGCTGTCATGTTACTACTTGGATACATGCTGTCAAGTTACTACTTGGATACATGCTGTCAGGTTACTACTTGGATACATGCTGTCATGTTACCACTTGGATACGTGCTGTCATGTTACTACTTTGATACATGGTGTCATGTTATTACTTGGATACATGCTGTAATGTTACTACTTATATACATGCTGTCATGTTACTACTTGGGTACATGCTGTCATGTTACTACTTGGATACATGCTGTCGTGTTACTACTTGGATACATGCTGTCGTGTTACTACTTGGATACGTGCTGTCGTGTTACTACTTGGATACATGCTGTCATGTTAATACTTGGGTACATGCTCTGATGTTACTACTTGGATACATGTTGTCATGTTAATACTTGGATACATGCTGTCATGTTACTACTTGGATACATGCTGTCGTGTTACTACTTGGATACATGCTGTCTTGTTACTACTTGGATACATGCTGTCATGTTACTACTTGGATACATGCTGTCATGTTACTACTTGGATACATGCTGTCATGTTACTACTTGGATACATGCTGTCATGTTACTACTTGGATACATGCTGTCGTGTTACTACTTGGATACATGCTGTCATGTTACTACTTGGATACATGCTGTCATGTCACTTATTGGATACATGCTGTCGTGTTACTACTTGGGTACATGCTGTCGTGTTACTACTTGGATACATGCTGTCGTGTTACTACTTGGATACATGCTGTCATGTTACTACTTGGATACATGCTGTCATGTTACTACTTGGATACATGCTGTCATGTTACTACTTGGATACATGCTGTCATGTTACTACTTGGATACATGCTGTCATGTTACTACTTATATACATGCTGTCATGTTACTACTTGGATACATGCTGTCGTGTTACTACTTGGATACATGCTGTCATATTACTACTTGGATACATGCTGTCATGTCACTTATAAGATACATGCTGTCATGTTACTACTTGGATACATGCTGTCAGGTTACTACTTGGATACATGCTGTCATGTTACTACTTGGATACATGCTGTCATATTACTACTTGGATACATGCTGTCATGTTACTACTTGGATACATGCTGTCATGTTACTACTTAAATAAATGCTGTCATGTTACTACTTGGATACGTGCTGTCATGTTAATACTTGGATACGTGCTGTCATGTTACTACTTGGATACATGCTGGCATGTCACTTATTGGATACATGCTGTCGTGTTACTACTTGGGTACATGCTGTCGTGTTACTACTTGGATACATGCTGTCGTGTTACTACTTGGATACATGCTGTCATGTTACTACTTGGATACATGCTGTCATGTTACTACTTGGATACATGCTGTCATGTCACTACTTGGATACATGCTGTCATGTTACTACTTGCATACATGCTGTCATGTTCCTACTTGGATACATGCTGTCGTGTTACTACTTGGATACATGCTGTCGTGTTACTACTTGGATACATGCTGTCATGTTACTACTTGGATACATGCTGTCATGTTACTACTTGGATACATGCTGTCCTGTTACTACTTGGATACATGCTGTCGTGTTACTACTTGGATACATACTGTCGTGTTACTACTTGGATACATGCTGTCGTGTTACTACTTGGATACATGCTCTCGTGTTACTACTTGGATACATGCTGTCATGTTAATACTTGGATACATGCTGTCATGTCACTTATTGGATACATGCTGTCATGTTACTACTTGGGTACATGCTGTCGTGTTACTACTTGGATACATGCTGTCGTGTTACTACTTGGATACATGCTGTCATATTACTACTTGGATACATGCTGTCATGTTACTACTTGGATACATGCTGTCAGGTTACTACTTGGATACATGCTGTCATGTTACTACTTGGATACCTGCTGTCATGTTACTACTTGGATACATGCTGTTGTGTTACTACTTGGATACATGCTGTCATGTTACTACTTGGATACGTGCTGTCGTGTTACTACTTGGATACATGCTGTCAGGTTACTACTTGGATACATGCTGTCATGTTACTACTTGGATACCTGCTGTCATGTTACTACTTGAATACATGCTGTCATGTTACTACTTGGATACATGCTGTCATGTTACTACTTGGATACATGCTGTCATGTTACTACTTGAATACATGCTGTCATGTTACTACTTGGATACATGCTGTCATGTTACCACTTGGATACGTGCTGTCATGTTACTACTTTGATACATGGTGTCATGTTATTACTTGGATACATGCTGTAATGTTACTACTTATATACATGCTGTCATGTTACTACTTGGGTACATGCTGTCATGTTACTACTTGGATACATGCTGTTATGTTACTACTTGGATACGTGCTGTCATGTTACTACTTGGATACATGCTGTCAAGTTACTACTTGGATACATGCTGTCAGGTTACTACTTGGATACATGCTGTCATGTTACCACTTGGATACGTGCTGTCATGTTACTACTTTGATACATGGTGTCATGTTATTACTTGGATACATGCTGTAATGTTACTACTTATATACATGCTGTCATGTTACTACTTGGGTACATGCTGTCATGTTACTACTTGGATACATGCTGTCGTGTTACTACTTGGATACATGCTGTCGTGTTACTACTTGGATACGTGCTGTCGTGTTACTACTTGGATACATGCTGTCATGTTAATACTTGGGTACATGCTGTCATGTTACTACTTGGATACATGCTGTCGTGTTACTACTTGGATACATGCTGTCTTGTTACTACTTGGATACATGCTGTCATGTTACTACTTGGATACATGCTGTCATGTTACTACTTGGATACATGCTGTTATGTTACTACTTGGATACATGCTGTCATGTTACTACTTGGATACATGCTGTCGTGTTACTACTTGGATACATGCTGTCATGTTACTACTTGGATACATGCTGTCATGTCACTTATTGGATACATGCTGTCGTGTTACTACTTGGGTACATGCTGTCGTGTTACTACTTGGATACATGCTGTCGTGTTACTACTTGGATACATGCTGTCATGTTACTACTTGGATACATGCTGTCATGTTACTACTTGGATACATGCTGTCATGTTACTACTTGGATACATGCTGTCATGTTACTACTTGGATACATGCTGTCATGTTACTACTTATATACATGCTGTCATGTTACTACTTGGATACATGCTGTCGTGTTACTACTTGGATACATGCTGTCATATTACTACTTGGATACATGCTGTCATGTCACTTATAAGATACATGCTGTCATGTTACTACTTGGATACATGCTGTCAGGTTACTACTTGGATACATGCTGTCATGTTACTACTTGGATACATGCTGTCATATTACTACTTGGATACATGCTGTCATGTTACTACTTGGATACATGCTGTCATGTTACTACTTAAATAAATGCTGTCATGTTACTACTTGGATACGTGCTGTCATGTTAATACTTGGATACGTGCTGTCATGTTACTACTTGGATACATGCTGGCATGTCACTTATTGGA
This sequence comes from Rhinoderma darwinii, assembly GCF_050947455.1. Classification (NCBI taxonomy): domain Eukaryota; kingdom Metazoa; phylum Chordata; class Amphibia; order Anura; family Rhinodermatidae; genus Rhinoderma; species Rhinoderma darwinii. The sequence goes on from NW_027463835.1 coordinate 4,075, forward strand.
TACATGCTGTCGTGTTACTACTTGGGTACATGCTGTCGTGTTACTACTTGGATACATGCTGTCGTGTTACTACTTGGATACATGCTGTCATGTTACTACTTGGATACATGCTGTCGTGTTACTACTTGGATACATGCTGTCATGTTACTACTTGGATACATGCTGTCATGTTACTACTTGGATACATGCTGTCATGTTACCACTTGGATACATGCTGTCATGTTACTACTTGGATAAATGCTGTCATGTTACCACTTGGATACATGCTGTCGTGTTACTACTTGGATACATGCTGTCATGTTACCACTTGGATATGTGCTGTCATGTTACAACTTGTTTACATGCTGTCCTGTTACTACTTGGATACATGCTGTCGTGTTACTACTTGGATACATGCTGTCATGTTACTACTTAGATACATGCTGTCGTGTTACTACTTGGATACGTGCTGTCATGTTAATACTTGGATACATGCTTTCGTGTTAATACTTGGATACATGCTGTCATGTCACTTATTGGATACGTGCTGTCGTGTTACTACTTGGATACATGCTGTCATGTTACTACTTGGATACATGCTGTCATGTTACTACTTAAATAAATGCTGTCATGTTACTACTTGGATACGTGCTGTCATGTTAATACTTGGATACGTGCTGTCATGTTACTACTTGGATACATGCTGGCATGTCACTTATTGGATACATGCTGTCGTGTTACTACTTGGGTACATGCTGTCGTGTTACTACTTGGATACATGCTGTCGTGTTACTACTTGGATACATGCTGTCATGTTACTACTTGGATACATGCTGTCGTTTTACTACTTGGATACATGCTGTCGTGTTACTACTTGGATACATGCTGTCATGTTACTACTTGGATACATGCTGTCATGTTACTACTTGGATACATGCTGTCATGTTACAACTTTTTTACATGCTGTCCTGTTACTACTTGGATACATGCTGTCGTGTTACTACTTGGATACATGCTGTCATGTTACTACTTGGATACATGCTGTCATGTTACCACTTGGATATGTGCTGTCATGTTACAACTTGTTTACATGCTGTCCTGTTACTACTTGGATACATGCTGTCGTGTTACTACTTGGATACATGCTGTCATGTTACTACTTAGATACATGCTGTCGTGTTACTACTTGGATACGTGCTGTCATGTTAATACTTGGATACATGCTTTCGTGTTAATACTTGGATACATGCTGTCATGTTACTACTTGGATACATGCTGTCGTGTTACTACTTGGATACATGCTGTCGTGTTACTACTTGGATACATGCTGTCGTGTTACTACTTGGATACATGCTGGGTGTTACTACTTGGATACATGCTGTCATGTTACTACTTGGATACATGCTGTCATGTCACTTATTGGATACGTGCTGTCGTGTTACTACTTGGATACATGCTGTCATGTTACTACTTGGATACATGCTGTCATGTTACTACTTGGATACATGCTGTCGTGTTACTACTTGGATACATGCTGTCATGTTACTACTTGGATACATGCTGTCATGTCACTACTTGGATACATGCTGTCATGTTACTACTTGCATACATGCTGTCATGTTCCTACTTGGATACATGCTGTCATGTTACTACTTGGATACATGCTGTCGTGTTAGTACTTGGATACATACTGTCGTGTTACTACTTGGATACATGCTGTCGTGTTACTACTTGGATACATGCTCTCGTGTTACTACTTGGATACATGCTGTCATGTTAATACTTGGATACATGCTGTCATGTCACTTATTGGATACATGCTGTCATGTTACTACTTGGGTACATGCTGTCGTGTTACTACTTGGATACATGCTGTCGTGTTACTACTTGGATACATGCTGTCATATTACTACTTGGATACATGCTGTCATGTTACTACTTGGATACATGCTGTCAGGTTACTACTTGGATACATGCTGTCATGTTACTACTTGGATACCTGCTGTCATGTTACTACTTGGATACATGCTGTCGTGTTACTACTTGGATACATGCTGTCATGTTACTACTTGGATACGTGCTGTCGTGTTACTACTTGGATACATGCTGTCAGGTTACTACTTGGATACATGCTGTCATGTTACTACTTGGATACCTGCTGTCATGTTACTACTTGAATACATGCTGTCATGTTACTACTTGGATACATGCTGTCATGTTACTACTTGAATACATGCTGTCATGTTACTACTTGGATACATGCTGTCATGTTACTACTTGGATACATGCTGTCATGTTAATACTTGGATACATGCTGGCATGTCACTTATTGGTTACATGCTGTCGTGTTACTACTTGGGTACATGCTGTCGTGTTACTACTTGGATACATGCTGTCGTGTTACTACTTGGATACATGCTGTCATGTTACTACTTGGATACATGCTGTTATGTTACTACTTGGATACATGCTGTCATGTTACTACTTGTATACATGCAGTCATGTTACCACTTGGATACATGCTGTCATGTTACTACTTGGATACATGCTGTCATGTTACTACTTGGATACGTGCTGTCATGTTAATACTTGGATACATGCTGTCATGTTAATACTTGGATACATACTGTCGTGTTACTACTTGGATACATGCTGTCATGTTACTACTTGAATACATGCTGTCATGTTACTACTTGGATACATGCTGTCATGTTACTACTTGGATACATGCTGTCATGTTACTACTTGGATACATGCTGTCATGTTACTACTTGGATACATGCTGTCATGTTACTACTTGGATACATGCTGTCCTGTTACTACTTGGATACATGCTGTCGTGTTAGTACTTGGATACATACTGTCGTGTTACTACTTGGATACATGCTGTCGTGTTACTACTTGGATACATGCTCTCGTGTTACTACTTGGATACATGCTGTCATGTTAATACTTGGATACATGCTGTCATGTCACTTATTGGATACATGCTGTCATGTTACTACTTGGGTACATGCTGTCGTGTTACTACTTGGATACATGCTGTCGTGTTACTACTTGGATACATGCTGTCATATTACTACTTGGATACATGCTGTCATGTTACTACTTGGATACATGCTGTCAGGTTACTACTTGGATACATGCTGTCATGTTACTACTTGGATACCTGCTGTCATGTTACTACTTGGATACATGCTGTCGTGTTACTACTTGGATACATGCTGCCGTGTTACTACTTGGATACATGCTGTCGTGTTACTACTTGGATACATGCTGTCGTGTTACTACTTGGATACATACTGTCGTGTTACTACTTGGATACATGCTGTCGTGTTACCACTTGGATACATACTGTCGTGTTACTACTTGGATACATGCTGTCGTGTTACTACTTGGATACATGCTGTCATGTTACTACTTGGATACATGCTGTCATGTCACTTATTGGATACATGCTGTCATGTTACTACTTGGATACATGCTGTCATGTTAATACTTGGATACATACTGTCGTGTTACTACTTGGATACATGCTGTCATGTCACATATTGGATACCTGCTGTCGTGTTACTACTTGGATACATGCTGTCATGTTACTACTTGGATACATGCTGTCGTGTTACTACTTGGATACATGCTGTCATGTTACTACTTGGATACATGCTGTCATGTTACTACTTGGATACATGCTGTCATGTTACTACTTGGATACATGCTGTCATGTTACTACTTGGATACATGCTGTCAAGTTACTACTTGGATACATGCTGTCAGGTTACTACTTGGATACATGCTGTCATGTTACCACTTGGATACGTGCTGTCATGTTACTACTTTGATACATACTGTCGTGTTACTACTTGGATACATGCTGTCATGTTACTACTTGGATACATGCTGTCATGTTACTACTTGGATACATGCTGTCGTGTTACTACTTGGATACATGCTGTCATGTTACTACTTGGATACATGCTGTCGTGTTACTACTTGGATACATGCTGTCGTGTTACTACTTGGATACGTGCTGTCGTGTTACTACTTGGATACATGCTGTCATGTTAATACTTGGGTACATGCTCTGATGTTACTACTTGGATACATGTTGTCATGTTAATACTTGGATACATGCTGTCATGTTACTACTTGGATACATGCTGTCGTGTTACTACTTGGATACATGCTGTCTTGTTACTACTTGGATACATGCTGTCATGTTACTACTTGGATACATGCTGTCATGTTACTACTTGTTTACATGCTGTCATGTTACTACTTGGATACATGCTGTCATGTTACTACTTGGATAGATGCTGTCATGTTACTACTTGGATACATGCTGTCATGTTACTACTTGGATACATGCTGTCATGTTACCACTTGGATACATGCTGTCATGTTACTACTTGGATACGTGCTGTCATGTTACAACTTTTTTACATGCTGTCCTGTTACTACTTGGATACATGCTGTCATGTTACTACTTAGATACATGCTGTCGTGTTACTACTTGGATACGTGCTGTCATGTTAATACTTGGATACATGCTGTCATGTCACTTATTGGATACGTGCTGTCGTGTTACTACTTGGATACATACTGTCGTGTTACTACTTGGATACATGCTGTCGTGTTACTACTTGGATACATGCTGTCGTGTTACTACTTGGATACATACTGTCGTGTTACTACTTGGATACATGCTGTCGTGTTACCACTTGGATACATGCTGTCGTGTTACTACTTGGATACATGCTGTCATGTTAATACTTGGATACATGCTGTCATGTTACTAAATGGATACGTGCTGTCATGTTACTACTTGGATACATGCTGTCATGTTAATACTTGGATACATGCTGTCATGTTACTAAATGGATACGTGCTGTTAATTTACTACTTGGATACATGCTGTCATGTTACTACTTGGATACATGCTGTCATGTTACTACTTGGATACATGCTGTCATGTTAATACTTGGATACATACTGTCGTGTTACTACTTGGATACATGCTGTCATGTTACTACTTGGATACATGCTGTCATGTTACTACTTGGATACATGCTGTCATGTTACTACTTGGATACATGCTGTCATGTTACTACTTGGATACATGCTGTCGTGTTACTACTTGGATACATGCTGTCGTGTTACTACTTCGATACATGCTGTTGTGTTACTACTTGGATACATGCTGTCATGTTAATACTTGGATACATGCTGTCATGTTACTACTTGGATACATGCTGTCATGTTACTACTTGGATACATGCTGTCATGTTAATACTTGGATACATACTGTCATGTTACTACTTGGATACATGCTGTCGTGTTACTACTTCGATACATGCTGTTGTGTTACTACTTGGATACATGCTGTCATGTTAATACTTGGATACATGCTGTCATGTTACTACTTGGATACATGCTGTCATGTTACTACTTGGATACATGCTGTCATGTTAATACTTGGATACATACTGTCGTGTTACTACTTGTATACATGCTGTCGTGTTACTACTTCGATACATGCTGTCATGTTACTACTTGGATACATGCTGTCATGTTACTACTTGGATACATGCTGTCGTGTTACTACTTGGATACATGCTGTCGTGTTACTACTTGGATACATGCTGTCATGTTAATACTTGGATACATACTGTCGTGTTACTACTTGTATACATGCTGTCGTGTTACTACTTCGATACATGCTGTCATGTTACTACTTGGATACATGCTGTCATGTTACTACTTGGATACATGCTGTTATGTTACTACTTGGATACGTGCTGTCATGTTACTACTTGGATACATGCTGTCAAGTTACTACTTGGATACATGCTGTCAGGTTACTACTTGGATACATGCTGTCATGTTACCACTTGGATACGTGCTGTCATGTTACTACTTTGATACATGGTGTCATGTTATTACTTGGATACATGCTGTAATGTTACTACTTATATACATGCTGTCATGTTACTACTTGGGTACATGCTGTCATGTTACTACTTGGATACATGCTGTCGTGTTACTACTTGGATACATGCTGTCGTGTTACTACTTGGATACGTGCTGTCGTGTTACTACTTGGATACATGCTGTCATGTTAATACTTGGGTACATGCTCTGATGTTACTACTTGGATACATGTTGTCATGTTAATACTTGGATACATGCTGTCATGTTACTACTTGGATACATGCTGTCGTGTTACTACTTGGATACATGCTGTCTTGTTACTACTTGGATACATGCTGTCATGTTACTACTTGGATACATGCTGTCATGTTACTACTTGGATACATGCTGTCATGTTACTACTTGGATACATGCTGTCATGTTACTACTTGGATACATGCTGTCATGTTACTACTTATATACATGCTGTCATGTTACTACTTGGATACATGCTGTCGTGTTACTACTTGGATACATGCTGTCATATTACTACTTGGATACATGCTGTCATGTCACTTATAAGATACATGCTGTCATGTTACTACTTGGATACATGCTGTCAGGTTACTACTTGGATACATGCTGTCATGTTACTACTTGGATACATGCTGTCATGTTACTACTTGGATACATGCTGTCATGTTACTACTTGGATACATGCTGTCATGTTACTACTTGGATACATGCTGTCATGTTACTACTTAAATAAATGCTGTCATGTTACTACTTGGATACGTGCTGTCATGTTAATACTTGGATACGTGCTGTCATGTTACTACTTGGATACATGCTGGCATGTCACTTATTGGATACATGCTGTCGTGTTACTACTTGGGTACATGCTGTCGTGTTACTACTTGGATACATGCTGTCGTGTTACTACTTGGATACATGCTGTCATGTTACTACTTGGATACATGCTGTCGTGTTACTACTTGGATACATGCTGTCGTGTTACTACTTGGATACATGCTGTCATGTTACTACTTGGATACATGCTGTCATGTTACTACTTGGATACATGCTGTCATGTTACCACTTGGATACATGCTGTCATGTTACTACTTGGATACATGCTGTCATGTTACCACTTGGATACGTGCTGTCATGTTACAACTTTTTTACATGCTGTCCTGTTACTACTTGGATACATGCTGTCGTGTTACTACTTGGATACATGCTGTCATGTCACTACTTGGATACATGCTGTCATGTTACAACTTGTTTACATGCTGTCCTGTTACTACTTGGATACATGCTGTCGTGTTACTACTTGGATACATGCTGTCATGTTACTACTTAGATACATGCTGTCGTGTTACTACTTGGATACGTGCTGTCATGTTAATACTTGGATACATGCTTTCGTGTTAATACTTGGATACATGCTGTCATGTCACTTATTGGATACGTGCTGTCGTGTTACTACTTGGATACATGCTGTCATGTTACTACTTAAATAAATGCTGTCATGTTACTACTTGGATACGTGCTGTCATGTTAATACTTGGATACGTGCTGTCATGTTACTACTTGGATACATGCTGGCATGTCACTTATTGGATACATGCTGTCGTGTTACTACTTGGGTACATGCTGTCGTGTTACTACTTGGATACATGCTGTCGTGTTACTACTTGGATACATGCTGTCATGTTACTACTTGGATACATGCTGTCGTGTTACTACTTGGATACATGCTGTCGTGTTACTACTTGGATACATGCTGTCATGTTACTACTTGGATACATGCTGTCATGTTACTACTTGGATACATGCTGTCATGTTACCACTTGGATACATGCTGTCATGTTACTACTTGGATACATGCTGTCATGTTACCACTTGGATACGTGCTGTCATGTTACAACTTTTTTACATGCTGTCCTGTTACTACTTGGATACATGCTGTCCTGTTACTACTTGGATACATGCTGTCATGTCACTACTTGGATACATGCTGTCATGTTACAACTTGTTTACATGCTGTCCTGTTACTACTTGGATACATGCTGTCGTGTTACTACTTGGATACATGCTGTCATGTTACTACTTAGATACATGCTGTCGTGTTACTACTTGGATACATGCTTTCGTGTTAATACTTGGATACATGCTGTCATGTCACTTATTGGATACGTGCTGTCGTGTTACTACTTGGATACATGCTGTCATGTTACTACTTGGATACATGCTGTCATGTTACTACTTGGATACATGCTGTCGTGTTACTACTTGGATACATGCTGTCATGTTACTACTTGGATACATGCTGTCATGTCACTACTTGGATACATGCTGTCATGTTACTACTTGGATACATGCTGTCCTGTTACTACTTGGATACATGCTGTCGTGTTACTACTTGGATACATACTGTCGTGTTACTACTTGGATACATGCTGTCGTGTTACTACTTGGATACATGCTCTCGTGTTACTACTTGGATACATGCTGTCATGTTACTACTTGGATACATGCTGTCGTGTTACTACTTGGATACATGCTCTCGTGTTACTACTTGGATACATGCTGTCGTGTTACTACTTGGATACATACTGTCGTGTTACTACTTGGATACATGCTGTCGTGTTACTACTTGGATACATGCTCTCGTGTTACTACTTGGATACATGCTGTCATGTTAATACTTGGATACATGCTGTCATGTCACTTATTGGATACATGCTGTCATGTTACTACTTGGGTACATGCTGTCGTGTTACTACTTGGATACATGCTGTCGTGTTACTACTTGGATACATGCTGTCATATTACTACTTGGATACATGCTGTCATGTTACTACTTGGATACATGCTGTCAGGTTACTACTTGGATACATGCTGTCATGTTACTACTTGGATACCTGCTGTCATGTTACTACTTGGATACATGCTGTTGTGTTACTACTTGGATACATGCTGTCATGTTACTACTTGGATACGTGCTGTCGTGTTACTACTTGGATACATGCTGTCAGGTTACTACTTGGATACATGCTGTCATGTTACAACTTGTTTACATGCTGTCCTGTTACTACTTGGATACATGCTGTCGTGTTACTACTTGGATACATGCTGTCATGTCACTACTTGGATACATGCTGTCATGTTACAACTTGTTTACATGCTGTCCTGTTACTACTTGGATACATGCTGTCGTGTTACTACTTGGATACATGCTGTCATGTTACTACTTAGATACATGCTGTCGTGTTACTACTTGGATACGTGCTGTCATGTTAATACTTGGATACATGCTTTCGTGTTAATACTTGGATACATGCTGTCATGTCACTTATTGGATACGTGCTGTCGTGTTACTACTTGGATACATGCTGTCATGTTACTACTTGGATACATGCTGTCATGTTACTACTTGGATACATGCTGTCGTGTTACTACTTGGATACATGCTGTCATGTTACTACTTGGATACATGCTGTCATGTCACTACTTGGATACATGCTGTCATGTTACTACTTGCATACATGCTGTCATGTTCCTACTTGGATACATGCTGTCGTGTTACTACTTGGATACATGCTGTCGTGTTACTACTTGGATACATGCTGTCATGTTACTACTTGGATACATGCTGTCATGTTACTACTTGGATACATGCTGTCCTGTTACTACTTGGATACATGCTGTCGTGTTACTACTTGGATACATACTGTCGTGTTACTACTTGGATACATGCTGTCGTGTTACTACTTGGATACATGCTCTCGTGTTACTACTTGGATACATGCTGTCATGTTAATACTTGGATACATGCTGTCATGTCACTTATTGGATACATGCTGTCATGTTACTACTTGGGTACATGCTGTCGTGTTACTACTTGGATACATGCTGTCGTGTTACTACTTGGATACATGCTGTCATATTACTACTTGGATACATGCTGTCATGTTACTACTTGGATACATGCTGTCAGGTTACTACTTGGATACATGCTGTCATGTTACTACTTGGATACCTGCTGTCATGTTACTACTTGGATACATGCTGTTGTGTTACTACTTGGATACATGCTGTCATGTTACTACTTGGATACGTGCTGTCGTGTTACTACTTGGATACATGCTGTCAGGTTACTACTTGGATACATGCTGTCATGTTACTACTTGGATACCTGCTGTCATGTTACTACTTGAATACATGCTGTCATGTTACTACTTGGATACATGCTGTCATGTTACTACTTGGATACATGCTGTCATGTTACTACTTGAATACATGCTGTCATGTTACTACTTGGATACATGCTGTCATGTTACCACTTGGATACGTGCTGTCATGTTACTACTTTGATACATGGTGTCATGTTATTACTTGGATACATGCTGTAATGTTACTACTTACATACATGCTGTCATGTTACTACTTGGGTACATGCTGTCATGTTACTACTTGGATACATGCTGTTATGTTACTACTTGGATACGTGCTGTCATGTTACTACTTGGATACATGCTGTCAAGTTACTACTTGGATACATGCTGTCAGGTTACTACTTGGATACATGCTGTCATGTTACCACTTGGATACGTGCAGTCATGTTACTACTTTGATACATGGTGTCATGTTATTACTTGGATACATGCTGTAATGTTACTACTTATATACATGCTGTCATGTTACTACTTGGGTACATGCTGTCATGTTACTACTTGGATACATGCTGTCATGTTACTACTTGGATACATGCTGTCGTGTTACTACTTGGATACGTGCTGTCGTGTTACTACTTGGATACATGCTGTCATGTTAATACTTGGGTACATGCTCTGATGTTACTACTTGGATACATGTTGTCATGTTAATACTTGGATACATGCTGTCATGTTACTACTTGGATACATGCTGTCGTGTTACTACTTGGATACATGCTGTCTTGTTACTACTTGGATACATGCTGTCATGTTACTACTTGGATACATGCTGTCATGTTACTACTTGGATACATGCTGTCATGTTACTACTTGGATACATGCTGTCATGTTACTACTTGGATACATGCTGTCGTGTTACTACTTGGATACATGCTGTCATGTTACTACTTGGATACATGCTGTCATGTCACTTATTGGATACATGCTGTCGTGTTACTACTTGGGTACATGCTGTCGTGTTACTACTTGGATACATGCTGTCGTGTTACTACTTGGATACATGCTGTCATGTTACTACTTGGATACATGCTGTCATGTTACTACTTGGATACATGCTGTCATGTTACTACTTGGATACATGCTGTCATGTTACTACTTGGATACATGCTGTCATGTTACTACTTATATACATGCTGTCATGTTACTACTTGGATACATGCTGTCGTGTTACTACTTGGATACATGCTGTCATATTACTACTTGGATACATGCTGTCATGTCACTTATAAGATACATGCTGTCATGTTACTACTTGGATACATGCTGTCAGGTTACTACTTGGATACATGCTGTCATGTTACTACTTGGATACATGCTGTCATATTACTACTTGGATACATGCTGTCATGTTACTACTTGGATACATGCTGTCATGTTACTACTTAAATAAATGCTGTCATGTTACTACTTGGATACGTGCTGTCATGTTAATACTTGGATACGTGCTGTCATGTTACTACTTGGATACATGCTGGCATGTCACTTATTGGATACATGCTGTCGTGTTACTACTTGGGTACATGCTGTCGTGTTACTACTTGGATACATGCTGTCGTGTTACTACTTGGATACATGCTGTCATGTTACTACTTGGATACATGCTGTCGTGTTACTACTTGGATACATGCTGTCATGTTACTACTTGGATACATGCTGTCATGTTACTACTTGGATACATGCTGTCATGTTACCACTTGGATACATGCTGTCATGTTACTACTTGGATAAATGCTGTCATGTTACCACTTGGATACATGCTGTCGTGTTACTACTTGGATACATGCTGTCATGTTACCACTTGGATATGTGCTGTCATGTTACAACTTGTTTACATGCTGTCCTGTTACTACTTGGATACATGCTGTCGTGTTACTACTTGGATACATGCTGTCATGTTACTACTTAGATACATGCTGTCGTGTTACTACTTGGATACGTGCTGTCATGTTAATACTTGGATACATGCTTTCGTGTTAATACTTGGATACATGCTGTCATGTCACTTATTGGATACGTGCTGTCGTGTTACTACTTGGATACATGCTGTCATGTTACTACTTGGATACATGCTGTCATGTTACTACTTAAATAAATGCTGTCATGTTACTACTTGGATACGTGCTGTCATGTTAATACTTGGATACGTGCTGTCATGTTACTACTTGGATACATGCTGGCATGTCACTTATTGGATACATGCTGTCGTGTTACTACTTGGGTACATGCTGTCGTGTTACTACTTGGATACATGCTGTCGTGTTACTACTTGGATACATGCTGTCATGTTACTACTTGGATACATGCTGTCGTGTTACTACTTGGATACATGCTGTCGTGTTACTACTTGGATACATGCTGTCATGTTACTACTTGGATACATGCTGTCATGTTACTACTTGGATACATGCTGTCATGTTACAACTTTTTTACATGCTGTCCTGTTACTACTTGGATACATGCTGTCGTGTTACTACTTGGATACATGCTGTCATGTTACTACTTGGATACATGCTGTCATGTTACCACTTGGATATGTGCTGTCATGTTACAACTTGTTTACATGCTGTCCTGTTACTACTTGGATACATGCTGTCGTGTTACTACTTGGATACATGCTGTCATGTTACTACTTAGATACATGCTGTCGTGTTACTACTTGGATACGTGCTGTCATGTTAATACTTGGATACATGCTTTCGTGTTAATACTTGGATACATGCTGTCATGTTACTACTTGGATACATGCTGTCGTGTTACTACTTGGATACATGCTGTCGTGTTACTACTTGGATACATGCTGTCGTGTTACTACTTGGATACATGCTGGGTGTTACTACTTGGATACATGCTGTCATGTTACTACTTGGATACATGCTGTCATGTCACTTATTGGATACGTGCTGTCGTGTTACTACTTGGATACATGCTGTCATGTTACTACTTGGATACATGCTGTCATGTTACTACTTGGATACATGCTGTCGTGTTACTACTTGGATACATGCTGTCATGTTACTACTTGGATACATGCTGTCATGTCACTACTTGGATACATGCTGTCATGTTACTACTTGCATACATGCTGTCATGTTCCTACTTGGATACATGCTGTCATGTTACTACTTGGATACATGCTGTCATGTTAGTACTTGGATACATACTGTCGTGTTACTACTTGGATACATGCTGTCGTGTTACTACTTGGATACATGCTGTCATGTTACTACTTGGATACATGCTGTCGTGTTACTACTTGGATACATGCTGTCGTGTTACTACTTGGATACATGCTGTCATGTTACTACTTGGATACATGCTGTCATGTTACTACTTGGATACATGCTGTCATGTTACCACTTGGATACATGCTGTCATGTTACTACTTGGATACATGCTGTCATGTTACCACTTGGATACGTGCTGTCATGTTACAACTTTTTTACATGCTGTCCTGTTACTACTTGGATACATGCTGTCCTGTTACTACTTGGATACATGCTGTCATGTCACTACTTGGATACATGCTGTCATGTTACAACTTGTTTACATGCTGTCCTGTTACTACTTGGATACATGCTGTCGTGTTACTACTTGGATACATGCTGTCATGTTACTACTTAGATACATGCTGTCGTGTTACTACTTGGATACGTGCTGTCATGTTAATACTTGGATACATGCTTTCGTGTTAATACTTGGATACATGCTGTCATGTCACTTATTGGATACGTGCTGTCGTGTTACTACTTGGATACATGCTGTCATGTTACTACTTGGATACATGCTGTCATGTTACTACTTGGATACATGCTGTCGTGTTACTACTTGGATACATGCTGTCATGTTACTACTTGGATACATGCTGTCATGTCACTACTTGGATACATGCTGTCATGTTACTACTTGGATACATGCTGTCCTGTTACTACTTGGATACATGCTGTCGTGTTACTACTTGGATACATACTGTCGTGTTACTACTTGGATACATGCTGTCGTGTTACTACTTGGATACATGCTCTCGTGTTACTACTTGGATACATGCTGTCATGTTACTACTTGGATACATGCTGTCGTGTTACTACTTGGATACATGCTCTCGTGTTACTACTTGGATACATGCTGTCGTGTTACTACTTGGATACATACTGTCGTGTTACTACTTGGATACATGCTGTCGTGTTACTACTTGGATACATGCTCTCGTGTTACTACTTGGATACATGCTGTCATGTTACTACTTGGATACATGCTGTCGTGTTACTACTTGGATACATGCTGTCGTGTTACTACTTGGATACATGCTGTCATGTTACTACTTGGATACATGCTGTCATGTTACTACTTGGATACATGCTGTCATGTTACCACTTGGATACATGCTGTCATGTTACTACTTGGATACATGCTGTCATGTTACCACTTGGATACGTGCTGTCATGTTACAACTTTTTTACATGCTGTCCTGTTACTACTTGGATACATGCTGTCCTGTTACTACTTGGATACATGCTGTCATGTCACTACTTGGATACATGCTGTCATGTTACAACTTGTTTACATGCTGTCCTGTTACTACTTGGATACATGCTGTCGTGTTACTACTTGGATACATGCTGTCATGTTACTACTTAGATACATGCTGTCGTGTTACTACTTGGATACGTGCTGTCATGTTAATACTTGGATACATGCTTTCGTGTTAATACTTGGATACATGCTGTCATGTCACTACTTGGATACATGCTGTCGTGTTACTACTTGGATACATGCTGTCGTGTTACTACTTGGATACATGCTGTCATGTCACTTATTGGATACGTGCTGTCGTGTTACTACTTGGATACATGCTGTCATGTTACTACTTGGATACATGCTGTCATGTTACTACTTGGATACATGCTGTCGTGTTACTACTTGGATACATGCTGTCATGTTACTACTTGGATACATGCTGTCATGTCACTACTTGGATACATGCTGTCATGTTACTACTTGGATACATGCTGTCCTGTTACTACTTGGATACATGCTGTCGTGTTACTACTTGGATACATACTGTCGTGTTACTACTTGGATACATGCTGTCGTGTTACTACTTGGATACATGCTCTCGTGTTACTACTTGGATACATGCTGTCATGTTACTACTTGGATACATGCTGTCGTGTTACTACTTGGATACATGCTCTCGTGTTACTACTTGGATACATGCTGTCGTGTTACTACTTGGATACATACTGTCGTGTTACTACTTGGATACATGCTGTCGTGTTACTACTTGGATACATGCTCTCGTGTTACTACTTGGATACATGCTGTCATGTTACTACTTGGATACATGCTGTCATGTCACTTATTGGATACATGCTGTCATGTTACTACTTGGGTACATGCTGTCGTGTTACTACTTGGATACATGCTGTCGTGTTACTACTTGGATACATGCTGTCATATTACTACTTGGATACATGCTGTCATGTTACTACTTGGATACATGCTGTCAGGTTACTACTTGGATACATGCTGTCATGTTACTACTTGGATACCTGCTGTCATGTTACTACTTGGATACATGCTGTTGTGTTACTACTTGGATACATGCTGTCATGTTACTACTTGGATACGTGCTGTCGTGTTACTACTTGGATACATGCTGTCAGGTTACTACTTGGATACATGCTGTCATGTTACAACTTGTTTACATGCTGTCCTGTTACTACTTGGATACATGCTGTCGTGTTACTACTTGGATACATGCTGTCATGTCACTACTTGGATACATGCTGTCATGTTACAACTTGTTTACATGCTGTCCTGTTACTACTTGGATACATGCTGTCGTGTTACTACTTGGATACATGCTGTCATGTTACTACTTAGATACATGCTGTCGTGTTACTACTTGGATACGTGCTGTCATGTTAATACTTGGATACATGCTTTCGTGTTAATACTTGGATACATGCTGTCATGTCACTTATTGGATACGTGCTGTCGTGTTACTACTTGGATACATGCTGTCATGTTACTACTTGGATACATGCTGTCATGTTACTACTTGGATACATGCTGTCGTGTTACTACTTGGATACATGCTGTCATGTTACTACTTGGATACATGCTGTCATGTCACTACTTGGATACATGCTGTCATGTTACTACTTGCATACATGCTGTCATGTTCCTACTTGGATACATGCTGTCGTGTTACTACTTGGATACATGCTGTCGTGTTACTACTTGGATACATGCTGTCATGTTACTACTTGGATACATGCTGTCATGTTACTACTTGGATACATGCTGTCCTGTTACTACTTGGATACATGCTGTCGTGTTACTACTTGGATACATACTGTCGTGTTACTACTTGGATACATGCTGTCGTGTTACTACTTGGATACATGCTCTCGTGTTACTACTTGGATACATGCTGTCATGTTAATACTTGGATACATGCTGTCATGTCACTTATTGGATACATGCTGTCATGTTACTACTTGGGTACATGCTGTCGTGTTACTACTTGGATACATGCTGTCGTGTTACTACTTGGATACATGCTGTCATATTACTACTTGGATACATGCTGTCATGTTACTACTTGGATACATGCTGTCAGGTTACTACTTGGATACATGCTGTCATGTTACTACTTGGATACCTGCTGTCATGTTACTACTTGGATACATGCTGTTGTGTTACTACTTGGATACATGCTGTCATGTTACTACTTGGATACGTGCTGTCGTGTTACTACTTGGATACATGCTGTCAGGTTACTACTTGGATACATGCTGTCATGTTACTACTTGGATACCTGCTGTCATGTTACTACTTGAATACATGCTGTCATGTTACTACTTGGATACATGCTGTCATGTTACTACTTGGATACATGCTGTCATGTTACTACTTGAATACATGCTGTCATGTTACTACTTGGATACATGCTGTCATGTTACCACTTGGATACGTGCTGTCATGTTACTACTTTGATACATGGTGTCATGTTATTACTTGGATACATGCTGTAATGTTACTACTTATATACATGCTGTCATGTTACTACTTGGGTACATGCTGTCATGTTACTACTTGGATACATGCTGTTATGTTACTACTTGGATACGTGCTGTCATGTTACTACTTGGATACATGCTGTCAAGTTACTACTTGGATACATGCTGTCAGGTTACTACTTGGATACATGCTGTCATGTTACCACTTGGATACGTGCTGTCATGTTACTACTTTGATACATGGTGTCATGTTATTACTTGGATACATGCTGTAATGTTACTACTTATATACATGCTGTCATGTTACTACTTGGGTACATGCTGTCATGTTACTACTTGGATACATGCTGTCGTGTTACTACTTGGATACATGCTGTCGTGTTACTACTTGGATACGTGCTGTCGTGTTACTACTTGGATACATGCTGTCATGTTAATACTTGGGTACATGCTCTGATGTTACTACTTGGATACATGTTGTCATGTTAATACTTGGATACATGCTGTCATGTTACTACTTGGATACATGCTGTCGTGTTACTACTTGGATACATGCTGTCTTGTTACTACTTGGATACATGCTGTCATGTTACTACTTGGATACATGCTGTCATGTTACTACTTGGATACATGCTGTCATGTTACTACTTGGATACATGCTGTCATGTTACTACTTGGATACATGCTGTCGTGTTACTACTTGGATACATGCTGTCATGTTACTACTTGGATACATGCTGTCATGTCACTTATTGGATACATGCTGTCGTGTTACTACTTGGGTACATGCTGTCGTGTTACTACTTGGATACATGCTGTCGTGTTACTACTTGGATACATGCTGTCATGTTACTACTTGGATACATGCTGTCATGTTACTACTTGGATACATGCTGTCATGTTACTACTTGGATACATGCTGTCATGTTACTACTTGGATACATGCTGTCATGTTACTACTTATATACATGCTGTCATGTTACTACTTGGATACATGCTGTCGTGTTACTACTTGGATACATGCTGTCATATTACTACTTGGATACATGCTGTCATGTCACTTATAAGATACATGCTGTCATGTTACTACTTGGATACATGCTGTCAGGTTACTACTTGGATACATGCTGTCATGTTACTACTTGGATACATGCTGTCATATTACTACTTGGATACATGCTGTCATGTTACTACTTGGATACATGCTGTCATGTTACTACTTAAATAAATGCTGTCATGTTACTACTTGGATACGTGCTGTCATGTTAATACTTGGATACGTGCTGTCATGTTACTACTTGGATACATGCTGGCATGTCACTTATTGGATACATGCTGTCGTGTTACTACTTGGGTACATGCTGTCGTGTTACTACTTGGATACATGCTGTCGTGTTACTACTTGGATACATGCTGTCATGTTACAACTTGTTTACATGCTGTCCTGTTACTACTTGGATACATGCTGTCGTGTTACTACTTGGATACATGCTGTCATGTTACTACTTAGATACATGCTGTCGTGTTACTACTTGGATACGTGCTGTCATGTTAATACTTGGATACATGCTTTCGTGTTAATACTTGGATACATGCTGTCATGTCACTTATTGGATACGTGCTGTCGTGTTACTACTTGGATACATGCTGTCATGTTACTACTTGGATACATGCTGTCATGTTACTACTTAAATAAATGCTGTCATGTTACTACTTGGATACGTGCTGTCATGTTAATACTTGGATACGTGCTGTCATGTTACTACTTGGATACATGCTGGCATGTCACTTATTGGATACATGCTGTCGTGTTACTACTTGGGTACATGCTGTCGTGTTACTACTTGGATACATGCTGTCGTGTTACTACTTGGATACATGCTGTCATGTTACTACTTGGATACATGCTGTCGTTTTACTACTTGGATACATGCTGTCGTGTTACTACTTGGATACATGCTGTCATGTTACTACTTGGATACATGCTGTCATGTTACTACTTGGATACATGCTGTCATGTTACAACTTTTTTACATGCTGTCCTGTTACTACTTGGATACATGCTGTCGTGTTACTACTTGGATACATGCTGTCATGTTACTACTTGGATACATGCTGTCATGTTACCACTTGGATATGTGCTGTCATGTTACAACTTGTTTACATGCTGTCCTGTTACTACTTGGATACATGCTGTCGTGTTACTACTTGGATACATGCTGTCATGTTACTACTTAGATACATGCTGTCGTGTTACTACTTGGATACGTGCTGTCATGTTAATACTTGGATACATGCTTTCGTGTTAATACTTGGATACATGCTGTCATGTTACTACTTGGATACATGCTATCGTGTTACTACTTGGATACATGCTGTCGTGTTACTACTTGGATACATGCTGTCGTGTTACTACTTGGATACATGCTGGGTGTTACTACTTGGATACATGCTGTCATGTTACTACTTGGATACATGCTGTCATGTCACTTATTGGATACGTGCTGTCGTGTTACTACTTGGATACATGCTGTCATGTTACTACTTGGATACATGCTGTCATGTTACTACTTGGATACATGCTGTCGTGTTACTACTTGGATACATGCTGTCATGTTACTACTTGGATACATGCTGTCATGTCACTACTTGGATACATGCTGTCATGTTACTACTTGCATACATGCTGTCATGTTCCTACTTGGATACATGCTGTCATGTTACTACTTGGATACATGCTGTCGTGTTAGTACTTGGATACATACTGTCGTGTTACTACTTGGATACATGCTGTCGTGTTACTACTTGGATACATGCTCTCGTGTTACTACTTGGATACATGCTGTCATGTTAATACTTGGATACATGCTGTCATGTCACTTATTGGATACATGCTGTCATGTTACTACTTGGATACATGCTGTCATGTTACTACTTGGATACATGCTGTCATGTTACTACTTGGATACATGCTGTCATGTTACTACTTGGATACATGCTGTCATGTTACTACTTGGATACATGCTGTCATGTTACTACTTGGATACATGCTGTCCTGTTACTACTTGGATACATGCTGTCGTGTTAGTACTTGGATACATACTGTCGTGTTACTACTTGGATACATGCTGTCGTGTTACTACTTGGATACATGCTCTCGTGTTACTACTTGGATACATGCTGTCATGTTAATACTTGGATACATGCTGTCATGTCACTTATTGGATACATGCTGTCATGTTACTACTTGGGTACATGCTGTCGTGTTACTACTTGGATACATGCTGTCGTGTTACTACTTGGATACATGCTGTCATATTACTACTTGGATACATGCTGTCATGTTACTACTTGGATACATGCTGTCAGGTTACTACTTGGATACATGCTGTCATGTTACTACTTGGATACCTGCTGTCATGTTACTACTTGGATACATGCTGTCGTGTTACTACTTGGATACATGCTGCCGTGTTACTACTTGGATACATGCTGTCGTGTTACTACTTGGATACATGCTGTCGTGTTACTACTTGGATACATACTGTCGTGTTACTACTTGGATACATGCTGTCGTGTTACCACTTGGATACATACTGTCGTGTTACTACTTGGATACATGCTGTCGTGTTACTACTTGGATACATGCTGTCATGTTACTACTTGGATACATGCTGTCATGTCACTTATTGGATACATGCTGTCATGTTACTACTTGGATACATGCTGTCATGTTAATACTTGGATACATACTGTCGTGTTACTACTTGGATACATGCTGTCATGTCACATATTGGATACCTGCTGTCGTGTTACTACTTGGATACATGCTGTCATGTTACTACTTGGATACATGCTGTCGTGTTACTACTTGGATACATGCTGTCATGTTACTACTTGGATACATGCTGTCATGTTACTACTTGGATACATGCTGTCATGTTACTACTTGGATACATGCTGTCATGTTACTACTTGGATACATGCTGTCAAGTTACTACTTGGATACATGCTGTCAGGTTACTACTTGGATACATGCTGTCATGTTACCACTTGGATACGTGCTGTCATGTTACTACTTTGATACATACTGTCGTGTTACTACTTGGATACATGCTGTCATGTTACTACTTGGATACATGCTGTCATGTTACTACTTGGATACATGCTGTCGTGTTACTACTTGGATACATGCTGTCATGTTACTACTTGGATACATGCTGTCGTGTTACTACTTGGATACATGCTGTCGTGTTACTACTTGGATACGTGCTGTCGTGTTACTACTTGGATACATGCTGTCATGTTAATACTTGGGTACATGCTCTGATGTTACTACTTGGATACATGTTGTCATGTTAATACTTGGATACATGCTGTCATGTTACTACTTGGATACATGCTGTCGTGTTACTACTTGGATACATGCTGTCTTGTTACTACTTGGATACATGCTGTCATGTTACTACTTGGATACATGCTGTCATGTTACTACTTGTTTACATGCTGTCATGTTACTACTTGGATACATGCTGTCATGTTACTACTTGGATAGATGCTGTCATGTTACTACTTGGATACATGCTGTCATGTTACTACTTGGATACATGCTGTCATGTTACCACTTGGATACATGCTGTCATGTTACTACTTGGATACGTGCTGTCATGTTACAACTTTTTTACATGCTGTCCTGTTACTACTTGGATACATGCTGTCATGTTACTACTTAGATACATGCTGTCGTGTTACTACTTGGATACGTGCTGTCATGTTAATACTTGGATACATGCTGTCATGTCACTTATTGGATACGTGCTGTCGTGTTACTACTTGGATACATACTGTCGTGTTACTACTTGGATACATGCTGTCGTGTTACTACTTGGATACATGCTGTCGTGTTACTACTTGGATACATACTGTCGTGTTACTACTTGGATACATGCTGTCGTGTTACCACTTGGATACATGCTGTCGTGTTACTACTTGGATACATGCTGTCATGTTAATACTTGGATACATGCTGTCATGTTACTAAATGGATACGTGCTGTCATGTTACTACTTGGATACATGCTGTCATGTTAATACTTGGATACATGCTGTCATGTTACTAAATGGATACGTGCTGTTAATTTACTACTTGGATACATGCTGTCATGTTACTACTTGGATACATGCTGTCATGTTACTACTTGGATACATGCTGTCATGTTAATACTTGGATACATACTGTCGTGTTACTACTTGGATACATGCTGTCATGTTACTACTTGGATACATGCTGTCATGTTACTACTTGGATACATGCTGTCATGTTACTACTTGGATACATGCTGTCATGTTACTACTTGGATACATGCTGTCGTGTTACTACTTGGATACATGCTGTCGTGTTACTACTTCGATACATGCTGTTGTGTTACTACTTGGATACATGCTGTCATGTTAATACTTGGATACATGCTGTCATGTTACTACTTGGATACATGCTGTCATGTTACTACTTGGATACATGCTGTCATGTTAATACTTGGATACATACTGTCATGTTACTACTTGGATACATGCTGTCGTGTTACTACTTCGATACATGCTGTTGTGTTACTACTTGGATACATGCTGTCATGTTAATACTTGGATACATGCTGTCATGTTACTACTTGGATACATGCTGTCATGTTACTACTTGGATACATGCTGTCATGTTAATACTTGGATACATACTGTCGTGTTACTACTTGTATACATGCTGTCGTGTTACTACTTCGATACATGCTGTCATGTTACTACTTGGATACATGCTGTCATGTTACTACTTGGATACATGCTGTCGTGTTACTACTTGGATACATGCTGTCGTGTTACTACTTGGATACATGCTGTCATGTTAATACTTGGATACATACTGTCGTGTTACTACTTGTATACATGCTGTCGTGTTACTACTTCGATACATGCTGTCATGTTACTACTTGGATACATGCTGTCATGTTACTACTTGGATACATGCTGTTATGTTACTACTTGGATACGTGCTGTCATGTTACTACTTGGATACATGCTGTCAAGTTACTACTTGGATACATGCTGTCAGGTTACTACTTGGATACATGCTGTCATGTTACCACTTGGATACGTGCTGTCATGTTACTACTTTGATACATGGTGTCATGTTATTACTTGGATACATGCTGTAATGTTACTACTTATATACATGCTGTCATGTTACTACTTGGGTACATGCTGTCATGTTACTACTTGGATACATGCTGTCGTGTTACTACTTGGATACATGCTGTCGTGTTACTACTTGGATACGTGCTGTCGTGTTACTACTTGGATACATGCTGTCATGTTAATACTTGGGTACATGCTCTGATGTTACTACTTGGATACATGTTGTCATGTTAATACTTGGATACATGCTGTCATGTTACTACTTGGATACATGCTGTCGTGTTACTACTTGGATACATGCTGTCTTGTTACTACTTGGATACATGCTGTCATGTTACTACTTGGATACATGCTGTCATGTTACTACTTGGATACATGCTGTCATGTTACTACTTGGATACATGCTGTCATGTTACTACTTGGATACATGCTGTCATGTTACTACTTATATACATGCTGTCATGTTACTACTTGGATACATGCTGTCGTGTTACTACTTGGATACATGCTGTCATATTACTACTTGGATACATGCTGTCATGTCACTTATAAGATACATGCTGTCATGTTACTACTTGGATACATGCTGTCAGGTTACTACTTGGATACATGCTGTCATGTTACTACTTGGATACATGCTGTCATGTTACTACTTGGATACATGCTGTCATGTTACTACTTGGATACATGCTGTCATGTTACTACTTGGATACATGCTGTCATGTTACTACTTAAATAAATGCTGTCATGTTACTACTTGGATACGTGCTGTCATGTTAATACTTGGATACGTGCTGTCATGTTACTACTTGGATACATGCTGGCATGTCACTTATTGGATACATGCTGTCGTGTTACTACTTGGGTACATGCTGTCGTGTTACTACTTGGATACATGCTGTCGTGTTACTACTTGGATACATGCTGTCATGTTACTACTTGGATACATGCTGTCGTGTTACTACTTGGATACATGCTGTCGTGTTACTACTTGGATACATGCTGTCATGTTACTACTTGGATACATGCTGTCATGTTACTACTTGGATACATGCTGTCATGTTACCACTTGGATACATGCTGTCATGTTACTACTTGGATACATGCTGTCATGTTACCACTTGGATACGTGCTGTCATGTTACAACTTTTTTACATGCTGTCCTGTTACTACTTGGATACATGCTGTCGTGTTACTACTTGGATACATGCTGTCATGTCACTACTTGGATACATGCTGTCATGTTACAACTTGTTTACATGCTGTCCTGTTACTACTTGGATACATGCTGTCGTGTTACTACTTGGATACATGCTGTCATGTTACTACTTAGATACATGCTGTCGTGTTACTACTTGGATACGTGCTGTCATGTTAATACTTGGATACATGCTTTCGTGTTAATACTTGGATACATGCTGTCATGTCACTTATTGGATACGTGCTGTCGTGTTACTACTTGGATACATGCTGTCATGTTACTACTTAAATAAATGCTGTCATGTTACTACTTGGATACGTGCTGTCATGTTAATACTTGGATACGTGCTGTCATGTTACTACTTGGATACATGCTGGCATGTCACTTATTGGATACATGCTGTCGTGTTACTACTTGGGTACATGCTGTCGTGTTACTACTTGGATACATGCTGTCGTGTTACTACTTGGATACATGCTGTCATGTTACTACTTGGATACATGCTGTCGTGTTACTACTTGGATACATGCTGTCGTGTTACTACTTGGATACATGCTGTCATGTTACTACTTGGATACATGCTGTCATGTTACTACTTGGATACATGCTGTCATGTTACCACTTGGATACATGCTGTCATGTTACTACTTGGATACATGCTGTCATGTTACCACTTGGATACGTGCTGTCATGTTACAACTTTTTTACATGCTGTCCTGTTACTACTTGGATACATGCTGTCCTGTTACTACTTGGATACATGCTGTCATGTCACTACTTGGATACATGCTGTCATGTTACAACTTGTTTACATGCTGTCCTGTTACTACTTGGATACATGCTGTCGTGTTACTACTTGGATACATGCTGTCATGTTACTACTTAGATACATGCTGTCGTGTTACTACTTGGATACATGCTTTCGTGTTAATACTTGGATACATGCTGTCATGTCACTTATTGGATACGTGCTGTCGTGTTACTACTTGGATACATGCTGTCATGTTACTACTTGGATACATGCTGTCATGTTACTACTTGGATACATGCTGTCGTGTTACTACTTGGATACATGCTGTCATGTTACTACTTGGATACATGCTGTCATGTCACTACTTGGATACATGCTGTCATGTTACTACTTGGATACATGCTGTCCTGTTACTACTTGGATACATGCTGTCGTGTTACTACTTGGATACATACTGTCGTGTTACTACTTGGATACATGCTGTCGTGTTACTACTTGGATACATGCTCTCGTGTTACTACTTGGATACATGCTGTCATGTTACTACTTGGATACATGCTGTCGTGTTACTACTTGGATACATGCTCTCGTGTTACTACTTGGATACATGCTGTCGTGTTACTACTTGGATACATACTGTCGTGTTACTACTTGGATACATGCTGTCGTGTTACTACTTGGATACATGCTCTCGTGTTACTACTTGGATACATGCTGTCATGTTAATACTTGGATACATGCTGTCATGTCACTTATTGGATACATGCTGTCATGTTACTACTTGGGTACATGCTGTCGTGTTACTACTTGGATACATGCTGTCGTGTTACTACTTGGATACATGCTGTCATATTACTACTTGGATACATGCTGTCATGTTACTACTTGGATACATGCTGTCAGGTTACTACTTGGATACATGCTGTCATGTTACTACTTGGATACCTGCTGTCATGTTACTACTTGGATACATGCTGTTGTGTTACTACTTGGATACATGCTGTCATGTTACTACTTGGATACGTGCTGTCGTGTTACTACTTGGATACATGCTGTCAGGTTACTACTTGGATACATGCTGTCATGTTACAACTTGTTTACATGCTGTCCTGTTACTACTTGGATACATGCTGTCGTGTTACTACTTGGATACATGCTGTCATGTCACTACTTGGATACATGCTGTCATGTTACAACTTGTTTACATGCTGTCCTGTTACTACTTGGATACATGCTGTCGTGTTACTACTTGGATACATGCTGTCATGTTACTACTTAGATACATGCTGTCGTGTTACTACTTGGATACGTGCTGTCATGTTAATACTTGGATACATGCTTTCGTGTTAATACTTGGATACATGCTGTCATGTCACTTATTGGATACGTGCTGTCGTGTTACTACTTGGATACATGCTGTCATGTTACTACTTGGATACATGCTGTCATGTTACTACTTGGATACATGCTGTCGTGTTACTACTTGGATACATGCTGTCATGTTACTACTTGGATACATGCTGTCATGTCACTACTTGGATACATGCTGTCATGTTACTACTTGCATACATGCTGTCATGTTCCTACTTGGATACATGCTGTCGTGTTACTACTTGGATACATGCTGTCGTGTTACTACTTGGATACATGCTGTCATGTTACTACTTGGATACATGCTGTCATGTTACTACTTGGATACATGCTGTCCTGTTACTACTTGGATACATGCTGTCGTGTTACTACTTGGATACATACTGTCGTGTTACTACTTGGATACATGCTGTCGTGTTACTACTTGGATACATGCTCTCGTGTTACTACTTGGATACATGCTGTCATGTTAATACTTGGATACATGCTGTCATGTCACTTATTGGATACATGCTGTCATGTTACTACTTGGGTACATGCTGTCGTGTTACTACTTGGATACATGCTGTCGTGTTACTACTTGGATACATGCTGTCATATTACTACTTGGATACATGCTGTCATGTTACTACTTGGATACATGCTGTCAGGTTACTACTTGGATACATGCTGTCATGTTACTACTTGGATACCTGCTGTCATGTTACTACTTGGATACATGCTGTTGTGTTACTACTTGGATACATGCTGTCATGTTACTACTTGGATACGTGCTGTCGTGTTACTACTTGGATACATGCTGTCAGGTTACTACTTGGATACATGCTGTCATGTTACTACTTGGATACCTGCTGTCATGTTACTACTTGAATACATGCTGTCATGTTACTACTTGGATACATGCTGTCATGTTACTACTTGGATACATGCTGTCATGTTACTACTTGAATACATGCTGTCATGTTACTACTTGGATACATGCTGTCATGTTACCACTTGGATACGTGCTGTCATGTTACTACTTTGATACATGGTGTCATGTTATTACTTGGATACATGCTGTAATGTTACTACTTACATACATGCTGTCATGTTACTACTTGGGTACATGCTGTCATGTTACTACTTGGATACATGCTGTTATGTTACTACTTGGATACGTGCTGTCATGTTACTACTTGGATACATGCTGTCAAGTTACTACTTGGATACATGCTGTCAGGTTACTACTTGGATACATGCTGTCATGTTACCACTTGGATACGTGCAGTCATGTTACTACTTTGATACATGGTGTCATGTTATTACTTGGATACATGCTGTAATGTTACTACTTATATACATGCTGTCATGTTACTACTTGGGTACATGCTGTCATGTTACTACTTGGATACATGCTGTCATGTTACTACTTGGATACATGCTGTCGTGTTACTACTTGGATACGTGCTGTCGTGTTACTACTTGGATACATGCTGTCATGTTAATACTTGGGTACATGCTCTGATGTTACTACTTGGATACATGTTGTCATGTTAATACTTGGATACATGCTGTCATGTTACTACTTGGATACATGCTGTCGTGTTACTACTTGGATACATGCTGTCTTGTTACTACTTGGATACATGCTGTCATGTTACTACTTGGATACATGCTGTCATGTTACTACTTGGATACATGCTGTCATGTTACTACTTGGATACATGCTGTCATGTTACTACTTGGATACATGCTGTCGTGTTACTACTTGGATACATGCTGTCATGTTACTACTTGGATACATGCTGTCATGTCACTTATTGGATACATGCTGTCGTGTTACTACTTGGGTACATGCTGTCGTGTTACTACTTGGATACATGCTGTCGTGTTACTACTTGGATACATGCTGTCATGTTACTACTTGGATACATGCTGTCATGTTACTACTTGGATACATGCTGTCATGTTACTACTTGGATACATGCTGTCATGTTACTACTT
Source organism: Rhinoderma darwinii (assembly GCF_050947455.1). Lineage (NCBI taxonomy): Eukaryota > Metazoa > Chordata > Amphibia > Anura > Rhinodermatidae > Rhinoderma > Rhinoderma darwinii. Next base: position 32,721 of record NW_027463835.1, read on the forward strand.
GGATACATGCTGTCATGTTACTACTTATATACATGCTGTCATGTTACTACTTGGATACATGCTGTCGTGTTACTACTTGGATACATGCTGTCATATTACTACTTGGATACATGCTGTCATGTCACTTATAAGATACATGCTGTCATGTTACTACTTGGATACATGCTGTCAGGTTACTACTTGGATACATGCTGTCATGTTACTACTTGGATACATGCTGTCATATTACTACTTGGATACATGCTGTCATGTTACTACTTGGATACATGCTGTCATGTTACTACTTAAATAAATGCTGTCATGTTACTACTTGGATACGTGCTGTCATGTTAATACTTGGATACGTGCTGTCATGTTACTACTTGGATACATGCTGGCATGTCACTTATTGGATACATGCTGTCGTGTTACTACTTGGGTACATGCTGTCGTGTTACTACTTGGATACATGCTGTCGTGTTACTACTTGGATACATGCTGTCATGTTACTACTTGGATACATGCTGTCGTGTTACTACTTGGATACATGCTGTCATGTTACTACTTGGATACATGCTGTCATGTTACTACTTGGATACATGCTGTCATGTTACCACTTGGATACATGCTGTCATGTTACTACTTGGATAAATGCTGTCATGTTACCACTTGGATACATGCTGTCGTGTTACTACTTGGATACATGCTGTCATGTTACCACTTGGATATGTGCTGTCATGTTACAACTTGTTTACATGCTGTCCTGTTACTACTTGGATACATGCTGTCGTGTTACTACTTGGATACATGCTGTCATGTTACTACTTAGATACATGCTGTCGTGTTACTACTTGGATACGTGCTGTCATGTTAATACTTGGATACATGCTTTCGTGTTAATACTTGGATACATGCTGTCATGTCACTTATTGGATACGTGCTGTCGTGTTACTACTTGGATACATGCTGTCATGTTACTACTTGGATACATGCTGTCATGTTACTACTTAAATAAATGCTGTCATGTTACTACTTGGATACGTGCTGTCATGTTAATACTTGGATACGTGCTGTCATGTTACTACTTGGATACATGCTGGCATGTCACTTATTGGATACATGCTGTCGTGTTACTACTTGGGTACATGCTGTCGTGTTACTACTTGGATACATGCTGTCGTGTTACTACTTGGATACATGCTGTCATGTTACTACTTGGATACATGCTGTCGTGTTACTACTTGGATACATGCTGTCGTGTTACTACTTGGATACATGCTGTCATGTTACTACTTGGATACATGCTGTCATGTTACTACTTGGATACATGCTGTCATGTTACAACTTTTTTACATGCTGTCCTGTTACTACTTGGATACATGCTGTCGTGTTACTACTTGGATACATGCTGTCATGTTACTACTTGGATACATGCTGTCATGTTACCACTTGGATATGTGCTGTCATGTTACAACTTGTTTACATGCTGTCCTGTTACTACTTGGATACATGCTGTCGTGTTACTACTTGGATACATGCTGTCATGTTACTACTTAGATACATGCTGTCGTGTTACTACTTGGATACGTGCTGTCATGTTAATACTTGGATACATGCTTTCGTGTTAATACTTGGATACATGCTGTCATGTTACTACTTGGATACATGCTGTCGTGTTACTACTTGGATACATGCTGTCGTGTTACTACTTGGATACATGCTGTCGTGTTACTACTTGGATACATGCTGGGTGTTACTACTTGGATACATGCTGTCATGTTACTACTTGGATACATGCTGTCATGTCACTTATTGGATACGTGCTGTCGTGTTACTACTTGGATACATGCTGTCATGTTACTACTTGGATACATGCTGTCATGTTACTACTTGGATACATGCTGTCGTGTTACTACTTGGATACATGCTGTCATGTTACTACTTGGATACATGCTGTCATGTCACTACTTGGATACATGCTGTCATGTTACTACTTGCATACATGCTGTCATGTTCCTACTTGGATACATGCTGTCATGTTACTACTTGGATACATGCTGTCATGTTAGTACTTGGATACATACTGTCGTGTTACTACTTGGATACATGCTGTCGTGTTACTACTTGGATACATGCTGTCATGTTACTACTTGGATACATGCTGTCGTGTTACTACTTGGATACATGCTGTCGTGTTACTACTTGGATACATGCTGTCATGTTACTACTTGGATACATGCTGTCATGTTACTACTTGGATACATGCTGTCATGTTACCACTTGGATACATGCTGTCATGTTACTACTTGGATACATGCTGTCATGTTACCACTTGGATACGTGCTGTCATGTTACAACTTTTTTACATGCTGTCCTGTTACTACTTGGATACATGCTGTCCTGTTACTACTTGGATACATGCTGTCATGTCACTACTTGGATACATGCTGTCATGTTACAACTTGTTTACATGCTGTCCTGTTACTACTTGGATACATGCTGTCGTGTTACTACTTGGATACATGCTGTCATGTTACTACTTAGATACATGCTGTCGTGTTACTACTTGGATACGTGCTGTCATGTTAATACTTGGATACATGCTTTCGTGTTAATACTTGGATACATGCTGTCATGTCACTTATTGGATACGTGCTGTCGTGTTACTACTTGGATACATGCTGTCATGTTACTACTTGGATACATGCTGTCATGTTACTACTTGGATACATGCTGTCGTGTTACTACTTGGATACATGCTGTCATGTTACTACTTGGATACATGCTGTCATGTCACTACTTGGATACATGCTGTCATGTTACTACTTGGATACATGCTGTCCTGTTACTACTTGGATACATGCTGTCGTGTTACTACTTGGATACATACTGTCGTGTTACTACTTGGATACATGCTGTCGTGTTACTACTTGGATACATGCTCTCGTGTTACTACTTGGATACATGCTGTCATGTTACTACTTGGATACATGCTGTCGTGTTACTACTTGGATACATGCTCTCGTGTTACTACTTGGATACATGCTGTCGTGTTACTACTTGGATACATACTGTCGTGTTACTACTTGGATACATGCTGTCGTGTTACTACTTGGATACATGCTCTCGTGTTACTACTTGGATACATGCTGTCATGTTACTACTTGGATACATGCTGTCGTGTTACTACTTGGATACATGCTGTCGTGTTACTACTTGGATACATGCTGTCATGTTACTACTTGGATACATGCTGTCATGTTACTACTTGGATACATGCTGTCATGTTACCACTTGGATACATGCTGTCATGTTACTACTTGGATACATGCTGTCATGTTACCACTTGGATACGTGCTGTCATGTTACAACTTTTTTACATGCTGTCCTGTTACTACTTGGATACATGCTGTCCTGTTACTACTTGGATACATGCTGTCATGTCACTACTTGGATACATGCTGTCATGTTACAACTTGTTTACATGCTGTCCTGTTACTACTTGGATACATGCTGTCGTGTTACTACTTGGATACATGCTGTCATGTTACTACTTAGATACATGCTGTCGTGTTACTACTTGGATACGTGCTGTCATGTTAATACTTGGATACATGCTTTCGTGTTAATACTTGGATACATGCTGTCATGTCACTACTTGGATACATGCTGTCGTGTTACTACTTGGATACATGCTGTCGTGTTACTACTTGGATACATGCTGTCATGTCACTTATTGGATACGTGCTGTCGTGTTACTACTTGGATACATGCTGTCATGTTACTACTTGGATACATGCTGTCATGTTACTACTTGGATACATGCTGTCGTGTTACTACTTGGATACATGCTGTCATGTTACTACTTGGATACATGCTGTCATGTCACTACTTGGATACATGCTGTCATGTTACTACTTGGATACATGCTGTCCTGTTACTACTTGGATACATGCTGTCGTGTTACTACTTGGATACATACTGTCGTGTTACTACTTGGATACATGCTGTCGTGTTACTACTTGGATACATGCTCTCGTGTTACTACTTGGATACATGCTGTCATGTTACTACTTGGATACATGCTGTCGTGTTACTACTTGGATACATGCTCTCGTGTTACTACTTGGATACATGCTGTCGTGTTACTACTTGGATACATACTGTCGTGTTACTACTTGGATACATGCTGTCGTGTTACTACTTGGATACATGCTCTCGTGTTACTACTTGGATACATGCTGTCATGTTACTACTTGGATACATGCTGTCATGTCACTTATTGGATACATGCTGTCATGTTACTACTTGGGTACATGCTGTCGTGTTACTACTTGGATACATGCTGTCGTGTTACTACTTGGATACATGCTGTCATATTACTACTTGGATACATGCTGTCATGTTACTACTTGGATACATGCTGTCAGGTTACTACTTGGATACATGCTGTCATGTTACTACTTGGATACCTGCTGTCATGTTACTACTTGGATACATGCTGTTGTGTTACTACTTGGATACATGCTGTCATGTTACTACTTGGATACGTGCTGTCGTGTTACTACTTGGATACATGCTGTCAGGTTACTACTTGGATACATGCTGTCATGTTACAACTTGTTTACATGCTGTCCTGTTACTACTTGGATACATGCTGTCGTGTTACTACTTGGATACATGCTGTCATGTCACTACTTGGATACATGCTGTCATGTTACAACTTGTTTACATGCTGTCCTGTTACTACTTGGATACATGCTGTCGTGTTACTACTTGGATACATGCTGTCATGTTACTACTTAGATACATGCTGTCGTGTTACTACTTGGATACGTGCTGTCATGTTAATACTTGGATACATGCTTTCGTGTTAATACTTGGATACATGCTGTCATGTCACTTATTGGATACGTGCTGTCGTGTTACTACTTGGATACATGCTGTCATGTTACTACTTGGATACATGCTGTCATGTTACTACTTGGATACATGCTGTCGTGTTACTACTTGGATACATGCTGTCATGTTACTACTTGGATACATGCTGTCATGTCACTACTTGGATACATGCTGTCATGTTACTACTTGCATACATGCTGTCATGTTCCTACTTGGATACATGCTGTCGTGTTACTACTTGGATACATGCTGTCGTGTTACTACTTGGATACATGCTGTCATGTTACTACTTGGATACATGCTGTCATGTTACTACTTGGATACATGCTGTCCTGTTACTACTTGGATACATGCTGTCGTGTTACTACTTGGATACATACTGTCGTGTTACTACTTGGATACATGCTGTCGTGTTACTACTTGGATACATGCTCTCGTGTTACTACTTGGATACATGCTGTCATGTTAATACTTGGATACATGCTGTCATGTCACTTATTGGATACATGCTGTCATGTTACTACTTGGGTACATGCTGTCGTGTTACTACTTGGATACATGCTGTCGTGTTACTACTTGGATACATGCTGTCATATTACTACTTGGATACATGCTGTCATGTTACTACTTGGATACATGCTGTCAGGTTACTACTTGGATACATGCTGTCATGTTACTACTTGGATACCTGCTGTCATGTTACTACTTGGATACATGCTGTTGTGTTACTACTTGGATACATGCTGTCATGTTACTACTTGGATACGTGCTGTCGTGTTACTACTTGGATACATGCTGTCAGGTTACTACTTGGATACATGCTGTCATGTTACTACTTGGATACCTGCTGTCATGTTACTACTTGAATACATGCTGTCATGTTACTACTTGGATACATGCTGTCATGTTACTACTTGGATACATGCTGTCATGTTACTACTTGAATACATGCTGTCATGTTACTACTTGGATACATGCTGTCATGTTACCACTTGGATACGTGCTGTCATGTTACTACTTTGATACATGGTGTCATGTTATTACTTGGATACATGCTGTAATGTTACTACTTATATACATGCTGTCATGTTACTACTTGGGTACATGCTGTCATGTTACTACTTGGATACATGCTGTTATGTTACTACTTGGATACGTGCTGTCATGTTACTACTTGGATACATGCTGTCAAGTTACTACTTGGATACATGCTGTCAGGTTACTACTTGGATACATGCTGTCATGTTACCACTTGGATACGTGCTGTCATGTTACTACTTTGATACATGGTGTCATGTTATTACTTGGATACATGCTGTAATGTTACTACTTATATACATGCTGTCATGTTACTACTTGGGTACATGCTGTCATGTTACTACTTGGATACATGCTGTCGTGTTACTACTTGGATACATGCTGTCGTGTTACTACTTGGATACGTGCTGTCGTGTTACTACTTGGATACATGCTGTCATGTTAATACTTGGGTACATGCTCTGATGTTACTACTTGGATACATGTTGTCATGTTAATACTTGGATACATGCTGTCATGTTACTACTTGGATACATGCTGTCGTGTTACTACTTGGATACATGCTGTCTTGTTACTACTTGGATACATGCTGTCATGTTACTACTTGGATACATGCTGTCATGTTACTACTTGGATACATGCTGTCATGTTACTACTTGGATACATGCTGTCATGTTACTACTTGGATACATGCTGTCGTGTTACTACTTGGATACATGCTGTCATGTTACTACTTGGATACATGCTGTCATGTCACTTATTGGATACATGCTGTCGTGTTACTACTTGGGTACATGCTGTCGTGTTACTACTTGGATACATGCTGTCGTGTTACTACTTGGATACATGCTGTCATGTTACTACTTGGATACATGCTGTCATGTTACTACTTGGATACATGCTGTCATGTTACTACTTGGATACATGCTGTCATGTTACTACTTGGATACATGCTGTCATGTTACTACTTATATACATGCTGTCATGTTACTACTTGGATACATGCTGTCGTGTTACTACTTGGATACATGCTGTCATATTACTACTTGGATACATGCTGTCATGTCACTTATAAGATACATGCTGTCATGTTACTACTTGGATACATGCTGTCAGGTTACTACTTGGATACATGCTGTCATGTTACTACTTGGATACATGCTGTCATATTACTACTTGGATACATGCTGTCATGTTACTACTTGGATACATGCTGTCATGTTACTACTTAAATAAATGCTGTCATGTTACTACTTGGATACGTGCTGTCATGTTAATACTTGGATACGTGCTGTCATGTTACTACTTGGATACATGCTGGCATGTCACTTATTGGATACATGCTGTCGTGTTACTACTTGGGTACATGCTGTCGTGTTACTACTTGGATACATGCTGTCGTGTTACTACTTGGATACATGCTGTCATGTTACAACTTGTTTACATGCTGTCCTGTTACTACTTGGATACATGCTGTCGTGTTACTACTTGGATACATGCTGTCATGTTACTACTTAGATACATGCTGTCGTGTTACTACTTGGATACGTGCTGTCATGTTAATACTTGGATACATGCTTTCGTGTTAATACTTGGATACATGCTGTCATGTCACTTATTGGATACGTGCTGTCGTGTTACTACTTGGATACATGCTGTCATGTTACTACTTGGATACATGCTGTCATGTTACTACTTAAATAAATGCTGTCATGTTACTACTTGGATACGTGCTGTCATGTTAATACTTGGATACGTGCTGTCATGTTACTACTTGGATACATGCTGGCATGTCACTTATTGGATACATGCTGTCGTGTTACTACTTGGGTACATGCTGTCGTGTTACTACTTGGATACATGCTGTCGTGTTACTACTTGGATACATGCTGTCATGTTACTACTTGGATACATGCTGTCGTTTTACTACTTGGATACATGCTGTCGTGTTACTACTTGGATACATGCTGTCATGTTACTACTTGGATACATGCTGTCATGTTACTACTTGGATACATGCTGTCATGTTACAACTTTTTTACATGCTGTCCTGTTACTACTTGGATACATGCTGTCGTGTTACTACTTGGATACATGCTGTCATGTTACTACTTGGATACATGCTGTCATGTTACCACTTGGATATGTGCTGTCATGTTACAACTTGTTTACATGCTGTCCTGTTACTACTTGGATACATGCTGTCGTGTTACTACTTGGATACATGCTGTCATGTTACTACTTAGATACATGCTGTCGTGTTACTACTTGGATACGTGCTGTCATGTTAATACTTGGATACATGCTTTCGTGTTAATACTTGGATACATGCTGTCATGTTACTACTTGGATACATGCTATCGTGTTACTACTTGGATACATGCTGTCGTGTTACTACTTGGATACATGCTGTCGTGTTACTACTTGGATACATGCTGGGTGTTACTACTTGGATACATGCTGTCATGTTACTACTTGGATACATGCTGTCATGTCACTTATTGGATACGTGCTGTCGTGTTACTACTTGGATACATGCTGTCATGTTACTACTTGGATACATGCTGTCATGTTACTACTTGGATACATGCTGTCGTGTTACTACTTGGATACATGCTGTCATGTTACTACTTGGATACATGCTGTCATGTCACTACTTGGATACATGCTGTCATGTTACTACTTGCATACATGCTGTCATGTTCCTACTTGGATACATGCTGTCATGTTACTACTTGGATACATGCTGTCGTGTTAGTACTTGGATACATACTGTCGTGTTACTACTTGGATACATGCTGTCGTGTTACTACTTGGATACATGCTCTCGTGTTACTACTTGGATACATGCTGTCATGTTAATACTTGGATACATGCTGTCATGTCACTTATTGGATACATGCTGTCATGTTACTACTTGGGTACATGCTGTCGTGTTACTACTTGGATACATGCTGTCGTGTTACTACTTGGATACATGCTGTCATATTACTACTTGGATACATGCTGTCATGTTACTACTTGGATACATGCTGTCAGGTTACTACTTGGATACATGCTGTCATGTTACTACTTGGATACCTGCTGTCATGTTACTACTTGGATACATGCTGTCGTGTTACTACTTGGATACATGCTGTCATGTTACTACTTGGATACGTGCTGTCGTGTTACTACTTGGATACATGCTGTCAGGTTACTACTTGGATACATGCTGTCATGTTACTACTTGGATACCTGCTGTCATGTTACTACTTGAATACATGCTGTCATGTTACTACTTGGATACATGCTGTCATGTTACTACTTGAATACATGCTGTCATGTTACTACTTGGATACATGCTGTCATGTTACTACTTGGATACATGCTGTCATGTTAATACTTGGATACATGCTGGCATGTCACTTATTGGTTACATGCTGTCGTGTTACTACTTGGGTACATGCTGTCGTGTTACTACTTGGATACATGCTGTCGTGTTACTACTTGGATACATGCTGTCATGTTACTACTTGGATACATGCTGTTATGTTACTACTTGGATACATGCTGTCATGTTACTACTTGTATACATGCAGTCATGTTACCACTTGGATACATGCTGTCATGTTACTACTTGGATACGTGCTGTCATGTTACTACTTGGATACGTGCTGTCATGTTAATACTTGGATACATGCTGTCATGTTAATACTTGGATACATACTGTCGTGTTACTACTTGGATACATGCTGTCATGTTACTACTTGAATACATGCTGTCATGTTACTACTTGGATACATGCTGTCATGTTACTACTTGGATACATGCTGTCATGTTACTACTTGGATACATGCTGTCATGTTACTACTTGGATACATGCTGTCATGTTACTACTTGGATACATGCTGTCCTGTTACTACTTGGATACATGCTGTCGTGTTAGTACTTGGATACATACTGTCGTGTTACTACTTGGATACATGCTGTCGTGTTACTACTTGGATACATGCTCTCGTGTTACTACTTGGATACATGCTGTCATGTTAATACTTGGATACATGCTGTCATGTCACTTATTGGATACATGCTGTCATGTTACTACTTGGGTACATGCTGTCGTGTTACTACTTGGATACATGCTGTCGTGTTACTACTTGGATACATGCTGTCATATTACTACTTGGATACATGCTGTCATGTTACTACTTGGATACATGCTGTCAGGTTACTACTTGGATACATGCTGTCATGTTACTACTTGGATACCTGCTGTCATGTTACTACTTGGATACATGCTGTCGTGTTACTACTTGGATACGTGCTGTCGTGTTACTACTTGGATACATGCTGTCAGGTTACTACTTGGATACATGCTGTCATGTTACTACTTGGATACCTGCTGTCATGTTACTACTTGAATACATGCTGTCATGTTACTACTTGGATACATGCTGTCATGTTACTACTTGGATACATGCTGTCATGTTACTACTTGAATACATGCTGTCATGTTACTACTTGGATACATGCTGTCATGTTACTACTTGGATACATGCTGTCATGTTAATACTTGGATACATGCTGGCATGTCACTTATTGGTTACATGCTGTCGTGTTACTACTTGGGTACATGCTGTCGTGTTACTACTTGGATACATGCTGTCGTGTTACTACTTGGATACATGCTGTCATGTTACTACTTGGATACATGCTGTCATGTTACTACTTGGATACATGCTGTCATGTTACTACTTGTATACATGCAGTCATGTTACCACTTGGATACATGCTGTCATGTTACTACTTGGATACATGCTGTCATGTTACTACTTGGATACGTGCTGTCATGTTAATACTTGGATACATGCTGTCATGTTAATACTTGGATACATAATGTCGTGTTACTACTTGGATACATGCTGTCATGTTACTACTTGAATACATGCTGTCATGTTACTACTTGGATACATGCTGTCATGTTACTACTTGGATACATGCTGTCATGTTACTACTTGGATACATGCTGTCATGTTACTACTTGGATACATGCTGTCATGTTACTACTTGAATACATGCTGTCGTGTTACTACTTGTATACATGCTGTCGTGTTACTACTTCGATACATGCTGTCATGTTACTACTTGGATACATGCTGTCATGTTACTACTTGGATACATGCTGTTATGTTACTACTTGGATACGTGCTGTCATGTTACTACTTGGATACATGCTGTCAAGTTACTACTTGGATACATGCTGTCAGGTTACTACTTGGATACATGCTGTCATGTTACCACTTGGATACGTGCTGTCATGTTACTACTTTGATACATGGTGTCATGTTATTACTTGGATACATGCTGTAATGTTACTACTTATATACATGCTGTCATGTTACTACTTGGGTACATGCTGTCATGTTACTACTTGGATACATGCTGTCGTGTTACTACTTGGATACATGCTGTCGTGTTACTACTTGGATACGTGCTGTCGTGTTACTACTTGGATACATGCTGTCATGTTAATACTTGGGTACATGCTCTGATGTTACTACTTGGATACATGTTGTCATGTTAATACTTGGATACATGCTGTCATGTTACTACTTGGATACATGCTGTCGTGTTACTACTTGGATACATGCTGTCTTGTTACTACTTGGATACATGCTGTCATGTTACTACTTGGATACATGCTGTCATGTCACTTATTGGATACATGCTGTCGTGTTACTACTTGGGTACATGCTGTCGTGTTACTACTTGGATACATGCTGTCGTGTTACTACTTGGATACATGCTGTCATGTTACTACTTGGATACATGCTGTCGTGTCACTTATTGGATACATGCTGTCGTGTTACTACTTGGGTACATGCTGTCGTGTTACTACTTGGATACATGCTGTCGTGTTACTACTTGAATACATGCTGTCATGTTACTACTTGGATACATGCTGTCATGTTACCACTTGGATACGTGCTGTCATGTTACAACTTGTTTACATGCTGTCCTGTTACTACTTGGATACATGCTGTCATGTTACCACTTGGATACATGCTGTCATGTTACTACTTGGATACATGCTGTCATGTTACCACTTGGATATGTGCTGTCATGTTACAACTTGTTTACATGCTGTCCTGTTACTACTTGGATACATGCTGTCGTGTTACTACTTGGATACATGCTGTCGTGTTTATACTTGGATACATGCTGTCATGTTACTACTTGGATACGTGCTGTCATGTTAATACTTGGATACATGCTTTCATGTTAATACTTGGATACATGCTGTCATGTTACTACTTGGATACATGCTGTCATGTTACTACTTGGATACATGATGTCATGTTACTACTTGGATACGTGCTGTCGTGTTACTACTTGGATACATGCTGTCCTGTTACTACTTGGATACATGCTGTCGTGTTACTACTTGGATACATGCTGTCATGTTACTACTTGGATACATGCTGTCATGTTACTACTTGGATACATGCTGTCATGTTACTACTTGGATACATGCTGTCCTGTTACTACTTGGATACATGCTGTCGTGTTACTACTTGGATACATACTGTCGTGTTACTACTTGGATACATGCTGTCGTGTTACTACTTGGATACATGCTGTCATGTTACCACTTGGATACATGCTGTCGTGTTACTACTTGGATACATGCTGTCATGTTACTACTTGGATATATGCTGTCATGTTACTACTTGGATACATGCTGTCATGTTACTACTTGGATACATGCTGTCATGTTACCACTTGGATACATGCTGTCATGTTACTACTTGGATACATGCTGTCATGTTACTACTTGGATACGTGCTGTCATGTTAATACTTGGATACATGCTGTCATGTTACTACTTGGATACATGCTGTCGTGTTACTACTTGGGTACATGCTGGCATGTCACTTATTGGATACATGCTGTCGTGTTACTACTTGGGTACATGCTGTCGTGTTACTACTTGGATACATGCTGTCGTGTTACAACTTGGATACATGCTGTCATGTTACTACTTGGATACATGCTGTCGTGTTACTACTTGGATACATGCTGTCGTGTTACTACTTGGATACATGCTGTCATGTTACTACTTGGATATATGCTGTCATGTTACGACTTGGATACATGCTGTCATGTTACTACTTGGATACGTGCTGTCATGTTACTACTTTGATACATGGTGTCATGTTATTACTTGGATACATGCTGTAATGTTACTACTTATATACATGCTGTCATGTTACTACTTGGGTACATGCTGTCATGTTACTACTTGGATACATGCTGTTATGTTACTACTTGGATACGTGCTGTCATGTTACTACTTGGATACATGCTGTCAAGTTACTACTTGGATACATGCTGTCAGGTTACTACTTGGATACATGCTGTCATGTTACCACTTGGATACGTGCTGTCATGTTACTACTTTGATACATGGTGTCATGTTATTACTTGGATACATGCTGTAATGTTACTACTTATATACATGCTGTCATGTTACTACTTGGGTACATGCTGTCATGTTACTACTTGGATACATGCTGTCGTGTTACTACTTGGATACATGCTGTCGTGTTACTACTTGGATACGTGCTGTCGTGTTACTACTTGGATACATGCTGTCATGTTAATACTTGGGTACATGCTCTGATGTTACTACTTGGATACATGTTGTCATGTTAATACTTGGATACATGCTGTCATGTTACTACTTGGATACATGCTGTCGTGTTACTACTTGGATACATGCTGTCTTGTTACTACTTGGATACATGCTGTCATGTTACTACTTGGATACATGCTGTCATGTTACTACTTGGATACATGCTGTCATGTTACTACTTGGATACATGCTGTCATGTTACTACTTGGATACATGCTGTCGTGTTACTACTTGGATACATGCTGTCATGTTACTACTTGGATACATGCTGTCATGTCACTTATTGGATACATGCTGTCGTGTTACTACTTGGGTACATGCTGTCGTGTTACTACTTGGATACATGCTGTCGTGTTACTACTTGGATACATGCTGTCATGTTACTACTTGGATACATGCTGTCATGTTACTACTTGGATACATGCTGTCATGTTACTACTTGGATACATGCTGTCATGTTACTACTTGGATACATGCTGTCATGTTACTACTTATATACATGCTGTCATGTTACTACTTGGATACATGCTGTCGTGTTACTACTTGGATACATGCTGTCATATTACTACTTGGATACATGCTGTCATGTCACTTATAAGATACATGCTGTCATGTTACTACTTGGATACATGCTGTCAGGTTACTACTTGGATACATGCTGTCATGTTACTACTTGGATACATGCTGTCATATTACTACTTGGATACATGCTGTCATGTTACTACTTGGATACATGCTGTCATGTTACTACTTAAATAAATGCTGTCATGTTACTACTTGGATACGTGCTGTCATGTTAATACTTGGATACGTGCTGTCATGTTACTACTTGGATACATGCTGGCATGTCACTTATTGGATACATGCTGTCGTGTTACTACTTGGGTACATGCTGTCGTGTTACTACTTGGATACATGCTGTCGTGTTACTACTTGGATACATGCTGTCATGTTACAACTTGTTTACATGCTGTCCTGTTACTACTTGGATACATGCTGTCGTGTTACTACTTGGATACATGCTGTCATGTTACTACTTAGATACATGCTGTCGTGTTACTACTTGGATACGTGCTGTCATGTTAATACTTGGATACATGCTTTCGTGTTAATACTTGGATACATGCTGTCATGTCACTTATTGGATACGTGCTGTCGTGTTACTACTTGGATACATGCTGTCATGTTACTACTTGGATACATGCTGTCATGTTACTACTTAAATAAATGCTGTCATGTTACTACTTGGATACGTGCTGTCATGTTAATACTTGGATACGTGCTGTCATGTTACTACTTGGATACATGCTGGCATGTCACTTATTGGATACATGCTGTCGTGTTACTACTTGGGTACATGCTGTCGTGTTACTACTTGGATACATGCTGTCGTGTTACTACTTGGATACATGCTGTCATGTTACTACTTGGATACATGCTGTCGTTTTACTACTTGGATACATGCTGTCGTGTTACTACTTGGATACATGCTGTCATGTTACTACTTGGATACATGCTGTCATGTTACTACTTGGATACATGCTGTCATGTTACAACTTTTTTACATGCTGTCCTGTTACTACTTGGATACATGCTGTCGTGTTACTACTTGGATACATGCTGTCATGTTACTACTTGGATACATGCTGTCATGTTACCACTTGGATATGTGCTGTCATGTTACAACTTGTTTACATGCTGTCCTGTTACTACTTGGATACATGCTGTCGTGTTACTACTTGGATACATGCTGTCATGTTACTACTTAGATACATGCTGTCGTGTTACTACTTGGATACGTGCTGTCATGTTAATACTTGGATACATGCTTTCGTGTTAATACTTGGATACATGCTGTCATGTTACTACTTGGATACATGCTATCGTGTTACTACTTGGATACATGCTGTCGTGTTACTACTTGGATACATGCTGTCGTGTTACTACTTGGATACATGCTGGGTGTTACTACTTGGATACATGCTGTCATGTTACTACTTGGATACATGCTGTCATGTCACTTATTGGATACGTGCTGTCGTGTTACTACTTGGATACATGCTGTCATGTTACTACTTGGATACATGCTGTCATGTTACTACTTGGATACATGCTGTCGTGTTACTACTTGGATACATGCTGTCATGTTACTACTTGGATACATGCTGTCATGTCACTACTTGGATACATGCTGTCATGTTACTACTTGCATACATGCTGTCATGTTCCTACTTGGATACATGCTGTCATGTTACTACTTGGATACATGCTGTCGTGTTAGTACTTGGATACATACTGTCGTGTTACTACTTGGATACATGCTGTCGTGTTACTACTTGGATACATGCTCTCGTGTTACTACTTGGATACATGCTGTCATGTTAATACTTGGATACATGCTGTCATGTCACTTATTGGATACATGCTGTCATGTTACTACTTGGGTACATGCTGTCGTGTTACTACTTGGATACATGCTGTCGTGTTACTACTTGGATACATGCTGTCATATTACTACTTGGATACATGCTGTCATGTTACTACTTGGATACATGCTGTCAGGTTACTACTTGGATACATGCTGTCATGTTACTACTTGGATACCTGCTGTCATGTTACTACTTGGATACATGCTGTCGTGTTACTACTTGGATACATGCTGTCATGTTACTACTTGGATACGTGCTGTCGTGTTACTACTTGGATACATGCTGTCAGGTTACTACTTGGATACATGCTGTCATGTTACTACTTGGATACCTGCTGTCATGTTACTACTTGAATACATGCTGTCATGTTACTACTTGGATACATGCTGTCATGTTACTACTTGAATACATGCTGTCATGTTACTACTTGGATACATGCTGTCATGTTACTACTTGGATACATGCTGTCATGTTAATACTTGGATACATGCTGGCATGTCACTTATTGGTTACATGCTGTCGTGTTACTACTTGGGTACATGCTGTCGTGTTACTACTTGGATACATGCTGTCGTGTTACTACTTGGATACATGCTGTCATGTTACTACTTGGATACATGCTGTTATGTTACTACTTGGATACATGCTGTCATGTTACTACTTGTATACATGCAGTCATGTTACCACTTGGATACATGCTGTCATGTTACTACTTGGATACGTGCTGTCATGTTACTACTTGGATACGTGCTGTCATGTTAATACTTGGATACATGCTGTCATGTTAATACTTGGATACATACTGTCGTGTTACTACTTGGATACATGCTGTCATGTTACTACTTGAATACATGCTGTCATGTTACTACTTGGATACATGCTGTCATGTTACTACTTGGATACATGCTGTCATGTTACTACTTGGATACATGCTGTCATGTTACTACTTGGATACATGCTGTCATGTTACTACTTGGATACATGCTGTCCTGTTACTACTTGGATACATGCTGTCGTGTTAGTACTTGGATACATACTGTCGTGTTACTACTTGGATACATGCTGTCGTGTTACTACTTGGATACATGCTCTCGTGTTACTACTTGGATACATGCTGTCATGTTAATACTTGGATACATGCTGTCATGTCACTTATTGGATACATGCTGTCATGTTACTACTTGGGTACATGCTGTCGTGTTACTACTTGGATACATGCTGTCGTGTTACTACTTGGATACATGCTGTCATATTACTACTTGGATACATGCTGTCATGTTACTACTTGGATACATGCTGTCAGGTTACTACTTGGATACATGCTGTCATGTTACTACTTGGATACCTGCTGTCATGTTACTACTTGGATACATGCTGTCGTGTTACTACTTGGATACGTGCTGTCGTGTTACTACTTGGATACATGCTGTCAGGTTACTACTTGGATACATGCTGTCATGTTACTACTTGGATACCTGCTGTCATGTTACTACTTGAATACATGCTGTCATGTTACTACTTGGATACATGCTGTCATGTTACTACTTGGATACATGCTGTCATGTTACTACTTGAATACATGCTGTCATGTTACTACTTGGATACATGCTGTCATGTTACTACTTGGATACATGCTGTCATGTTAATACTTGGATACATGCTGGCATGTCACTTATTGGTTACATGCTGTCGTGTTACTACTTGGGTACATGCTGTCGTGTTACTACTTGGATACATGCTGTCGTGTTACTACTTGGATACATGCTGTCATGTTACTACTTGGATACATGCTGTCATGTTACTACTTGGATACATGCTGTCATGTTACTACTTGTATACATGCAGTCATGTTACCACTTGGATACATGCTGTCATGTTACTACTTGGATACATGCTGTCATGTTACTACTTGGATACGTGCTGTCATGTTAATACTTGGATACATGCTGTCATGTTAATACTTGGATACATAATGTCGTGTTACTACTTGGATACATGCTGTCATGTTACTACTTGAATACATGCTGTCATGTTACTACTTGGATACATGCTGTCATGTTACTACTTGGATACATGCTGTCATGTTACTACTTGGATACATGCTGTCATGTTACTACTTGGATACATGCTGTCATGTTACTACTTGAATACATGCTGTCGTGTTACTACTTGTATACATGCTGTCGTGTTACTACTTCGATACATGCTGTCATGTTACTACTTGGATACATGCTGTCATGTTACTACTTGGATACATGCTGTTATGTTACTACTTGGATACGTGCTGTCATGTTACTACTTGGATACATGCTGTCAAGTTACTACTTGGATACATGCTGTCAGGTTACTACTTGGATACATGCTGTCATGTTACCACTTGGATACGTGCTGTCATGTTACTACTTTGATACATGGTGTCATGTTATTACTTGGATACATGCTGTAATGTTACTACTTATATACATGCTGTCATGTTACTACTTGGGTACATGCTGTCATGTTACTACTTGGATACATGCTGTCGTGTTACTACTTGGATACATGCTGTCGTGTTACTACTTGGATACGTGCTGTCGTGTTACTACTTGGATACATGCTGTCATGTTAATACTTGGGTACATGCTCTGATGTTACTACTTGGATACATGTTGTCATGTTAATACTTGGATACATGCTGTCATGTTACTACTTGGATACATGCTGTCGTGTTACTACTTGGATACATGCTGTCTTGTTACTACTTGGATACATGCTGTCATGTTACTACTTGGATACATGCTGTCATGTCACTTATTGGATACATGCTGTCGTGTTACTACTTGGGTACATGCTGTCGTGTTACTACTTGGATACATGCTGTCGTGTTACTACTTGGATACATGCTGTCATGTTACTACTTGGATACATGCTGTCGTGTCACTTATTGGATACATGCTGTCGTGTTACTACTTGGGTACATGCTGTCGTGTTACTACTTGGATACATGCTGTCGTGTTACTACTTGAATACATGCTGTCATGTTACTACTTGGATACATGCTGTCATGTTACCACTTGGATACGTGCTGTCATGTTACAACTTGTTTACATGCTGTCCTGTTACTACTTGGATACATGCTGTCATGTTACCACTTGGATACATGCTGTCATGTTACTACTTGGATACATGCTGTCATGTTACCACTTGGATATGTGCTGTCATGTTACAACTTGTTTACATGCTGTCCTGTTACTACTTGGATACATGCTGTCGTGTTACTACTTGGATACATGCTGTCGTGTTTATACTTGGATACATGCTGTCATGTTACTACTTGGATACGTGCTGTCATGTTAATACTTGGATACATGCTTTCATGTTAATACTTGGATACATGCTGTCATGTTACTACTTGGATACATGCTGTCATGTTACTACTTGGATACATGATGTCATGTTACTACTTGGATACGTGCTGTCGTGTTACTACTTGGATACATGCTGTCCTGTTACTACTTGGATACATGCTGTCGTGTTACTACTTGGATACATGCTGTCATGTTACTACTTGGATACATGCTGTCATGTTACTACTTGGATACATGCTGTCATGTTACTACTTGGATACATGCTGTCCTGTTACTACTTGGATACATGCTGTCGTGTTACTACTTGGATACATACTGTCGTGTTACTACTTGGATACATGCTGTCGTGTTACTACTTGGATACATGCTGTCATGTTACCACTTGGATACATGCTGTCGTGTTACTACTTGGATACATGCTGTCATGTTACTACTTGGATATATGCTGTCATGTTACTACTTGGATACATGCTGTCATGTTACTACTTGGATACATGCTGTCATGTTACCACTTGGATACATGCTGTCATGTTACTACTTGGATACATGCTGTCATGTTACTACTTGGATACGTGCTGTCATGTTAATACTTGGATACATGCTGTCATGTTACTACTTGGATACATGCTGTCGTGTTACTACTTGGGTACATGCTGGCATGTCACTTATTGGATACATGCTGTCGTGTTACTACTTGGGTACATGCTGTCGTGTTACTACTTGGATACATGCTGTCGTGTTACAACTTGGATACATGCTGTCATGTTACTACTTGGATACATGCTGTCGTGTTACTACTTGGATACATGCTGTCGTGTTACTACTTGGATACATGCTGTCATGTTACTACTTGGATATATGCTGTCATGTTACGACTTGGATACATGCTGTCATGTTACTACTTGGATACATGCTGTCATGTTACTACTTGGATACGTGCTGTCATGTTAATACTTGGATACATGCTGGCATGTCACTTATTGGATACATGCTGTCGTGTTACTACTTGGGTACATGCTGTCGTGTTACTACTTGGATACATGCTGTCGTGTTACTACTTGGATACATGCTGTCATGTTACTACTTGGATACATGCTGTCGTGTTACTACTTGGATACATGCTGTCGTGTTACTACTTGGATACATGCTGTCATGTTACTACTTGGATACATGCTGTCATGTTACTACTTGAATACATGCTGTCATGTTACTACTTGGATACATGCTGTCATGTTACTACTTGGATACATGCTGTCATGTTACCACTTGGATACATGCTGTCATGTTACTACTTGGATACATGCTGTCATGTTACCACTTGGATACGTGCTGTCATGTTACAACTTGTTTACATGCTGTCCTGTTACTACTTGGATACATGCTGTCATGTTACCACTTGGATACATGCTGTCATGTTACTACTTGGATACATGCTGTCATGTTACCACTTGGATATGTGCTGTCATGTTACAACTTGTTTACATGCTGTCCTGTTACTACTTGGATACATGCTGTCGTGTTACTACTTGGATACATGCTGTCGTGTTACTACTTGGATACATGCTGTCATGTTACTACTTAGATACATGCTGTCGTGTTTATACTTGGATACATGCTGTCATGTTACTACTTGGATACGTGCTGTCATGTTAATACTTGGATACATGCTTTCATGTTAATACTTGGATACATGCTGTCATGTTACTACTTGGATACATGCTGTCATGTTACTACTTAGATACATGCTGTCGTGTTTATACTTGGATACATGCTGTCATGTTACTACTTGGATACGTGCTGTCATGTTAATACTTGGATACATGCTTTCATGTTAATACTTGGATACATGCTGTCATGTTACTACTTGTTTACATGCTGTCATGTTACTACTTGGATACATGCTGTCATGTTACTACTTGGATACGTGCTGTCATGTTACCACTTGGATACGTGCTGTCATGTTACTACTTGGATACATGCTGTCATGTTACTACTTGGATACATGCTGTCATGTTACTACTTGGATATGTGCTGTCATGTTACTACTTGGATACGTGCTGTCATGTTACTACTTGGATACATGCTGTCATGTTACTACTTGGATATGTGCTGTCATGTTACTACTTGGATACGTGCTGTCATGTTACTACTTGGATACATGCTGTCATGTTACTACTTGGATACATGCTGTCGTGTTACTACTTGGATACATGCTGTCATGTTACTACTAGGATACATGCTGTCATGTTATTACTTGGATACATGCTGTCATGTTAATACTTGGATACATGCTGTCATGTTACTACTTGGATACATGCTGTCATGTTACTACTTGGATACATGCTGTCATGTCACTACTTGGATACATGCTGTCGTGTTACTACTTGGATACATGCTGTCATGTTACTACTAGGATACATGCTGTCATGTTATTACTTGGATACATGCTGTCATGTTACTACTTGGATACATGCTGTCATGTTACTACTTGGATACATGCTGTCGTGTTACTACTTGGTTACATGCTGTCATGTTACTACTTGGATACATGCTGTCATGTCACTTATTGGATACATGCTGTCGTGTCGTGTTACTACTTGGATACATGCTGTCATGTTACTACTTGGATACATGCTGTCGTGTTACTACTTGGATACATGCTGTCATGTTACTACTTGTATATATGCTGTCATGTTACTACTTGGATACATGCTGTCATGTTACTACTTGGATACATGCTGTAATGTTACTACTTATATACATGCTGTCATGTTACTACTTGGATACATGCTGTCATGTTACTACTTGGATACATGCTGTCATGTTACTACTTGGATACATGCTGTCGTGTTACTACTTGGATACGTGCTGTCGTGTTACTACTTGGATACATGCTGTCATGTTACTACTTGGATACATGCTGTCGTGTTACTACTTGGATACATGATGTCATGTTAATACTTGGATACATGCTGTCATGTTACTACTTGGATACATGCTGTCATGTTAATACTTGGATACGTGCTGTCGTGTTACTACTTGGATACATGCTGTCGTGTTACTACTTGGATACATGCTGTCATGTTACTACTTGGATACATGCTGTCATGTTAATACTTGGATACGTGCTGTCGTGTTACTACTTGGATACGTGCTGTCATGTTACTACTTGGATACATGCTGTCGTGTTACTACTTGGATACATGCTGTCATGTTACTACTTGGATACATGCTGTCATGTTATTACTTGGATACATGCTGTCATGTTATTACTTGGATACATGCTGTCGTGTTACTACTTGGATACATGCTGTCGTGTTACTACTTGGATACATGCTGTCGTGTTACTACTTGGATATATGCTGTCGTGTTACTACTTGGATACATGCTGTCATATTACTACTTGGATACATGCTGTAATGTTACTACTTGGATACATGCTGTCATGTTACCACTTGGATACATGCTGTCGTGTTACTACTTGGATACATGCTGTCATGTTACTACTTGGATACATGCTGTCATGTTACTACTTGGATACATGCTGTCATGTTACTACTTGGATACATGCTGTCCTGTTACTACTTGGATACATGCTGTCATGTTAATACTTGGATACATGCTGTCATGTTACTACTTGGATACATGCTGTCATGTTACTACTTGGATACATGCTGTCGTGTTACTACTTGGATACATGCTGCCGTGTTACTACTTGGATACATGCTGTCGTGTTACTACTTGGATACATGCTGTCGTGTTACTACTTGGATACATACTGTCGTGTTACTACTTGGATACATGCTGTCGTGTTACCACTTGGATACATACTGTCGTGTTACTACTTGGATACATGCTGTCGTGTTACTACTTGGATACATGCTGTCATGTTACTACTTGGATACATGCTGTCATGTCACTTATTGGATACATGCTGTCATGTTACTACTTGGATACATGCTGTCATGTTAATACTTGGATACATACTGTTGTGTTACTACTTGGATACATGCTGTCATGTCACATATTGGATACCTGCTGTCGTGTTACTACTTGGATACATGCTGTCATGTTACTACTTGGATACATGCTGTCGTGTTACTACTTGGATACATGCTGTCATGTTACTACTTGGATACATGCTGTCATGTTACTACTTGGATACATGCTGTCATGTTACTACTTGGATACATGCTGTCATGTTACTACTTGGATACATGCTGTCAAGTTACTACTTGGATACATGCTGTCAGGTTACTACTTGGATACATGCTGTCATGTTACCACTTGGATACGTGCTGTCATGTTACTACTTTGATACATACTGTCGTGTTACTACTTGGATACATGCTGTCATGTTACTACTTGGATACATGCTGTCATGTTATTACTTGGATACATGCTGTAATGTTACTACTTATATACATGCTGTCATGTTACTACTTGGATACATGCTGTCGTGTTACTACTTGGATACATGCTGTCATGTTACTACTTGGATACATGCTGTCGTGTTACTACTTGGATACATGCTGTCGTGTTACTACTTGGATACGTGCTGTCGTGTTACTACTTGGATACATGCTGTCATGTTAATACTTGGGTACATGCTCTGATGTTACTACTTGGATACATGTTGTCATGTTAATACTTGGATACATGCTGTCATGTTACTACTTGGATACATGCTGTCGTGTTACTACTTGGATACATGCTGTCTTGTTACTACTTGGATACATGCTGTCATGTTACTACTTGGATACATGCTGTCATGTTACTACTTGTTTACATGCTGTCATGTTACTACTTGGATACATGCTGTCATGTTACTACTTGGATAGATGCTGTCATGTTACTACTTGGATACATGCTGTCATGTTACTACTTGGATACATGTTGTCATGTTACCACTTGGATACATGCTGTCATGTTACTACTTGGATACGTGCTGTCATGTTACAACTTTTTTACATGCTGTCCTGTTACTACTTGGATACATGCTGTCATGTTACTACTTAGATACATGCTGTCGTGTTACTACTTGGATACGTGCTGTCATGTTAATACTTGGATACATGCTTTCATGTTACTACTTGGATACATGCTGTCATGTCACTTATTGGATACGTGCTGTCGTGTTACTACTTGGATACATACTGTCGTGTTACTACTTGGATACATGCTGTCGTGTTACTACTTGGATACATGCTGTCGTGTTACTACTTGGATACATACTGTCGTGTTACTACTTGGATACATGCTGTCGTGTTACCACTTGGATACATGCTGTCGTGTTACTACTTGGATACATGCTGTCATGTTAATACTTGGATACATGCTGTCATGTTACTAAATGGATACGTGCTGTCATGTTACTACTTGGATACATGCTGTCATGTTAATACTTGGATACATGCTGTCATGTTACTAAATGGATACGTGCTGTTAATTTACTACTTGGATACATGCTGTCATGTTACTACTTGGATACATGCTGTCATGTTACTACTTGGATACATGCTGTCATGTTAATACTTGGATACATACTGTCGTGTTACTACTTGGATACATGCTGTCATGTTACTACTTGGATACATGCTGTCATGTTACTACTTGGATACATGCTGTCATGTTACTACTTGGATACATGCTGTCATGTTACTACTTGGATACATGCTGTCGTGTTACTACTTGGATACATGCTGTCGTGTTACTACTTCGATACATGCTGTTGTGTTACTACTTGGATACATGCTGTCATGTTAATACTTGGATACATGCTGTCATGTTACTACTTGGATACATGCTGTCATGTTAATACTTGGATACATACTGTCGTGTTACTACTTGGATACATGCTGTCGTGTTACTACTTCGATACATGCTGTCATGTTACTACTTGGATACATGCTGTCATGTTACTACTTGGATACATGCTGTCATGTTACTACTTGGATACATGCTGTCATGTTAATACTTGGATACATACTGTCATGTTACTACTTCGATACATGCTGTCGTGTTACTACTTCGATACATGCTGTTGTGTTACTACTTGGATACATGCTGTCATGTTAATACTTGGATACATGCTGTCATGTTACTACTTGGATACATGCTGTCATGTTACTACTTGGATACATGCTGTCATGTTAATACTTGGATACATACTGTCGTGTTACTACTTGTATACATGCTGTCGTGTTACTACTTCGATACATGCTGTCATGTTACTACTTGGATACATGCTGTCATGTTACTACTTGGATACATGCTGTCGTGTTACTACTTGGATACATGCTGTCGTGTTACTACTTGGATACATGCTGTCATGTTAATACTTGGATACATACTGTCGTGTTACTACTTGTATACATGCTGTCGTGTTACTACTTCGATACATGCTGTCATGTTACTACTTGGATACATGCTGTCATGTTACTACTTGGATACATGCTGTTATGTTACTACTTGGATACGTGCTGTCATGTTACTACTTGGATACATGCTGTCAAGTTACTACTTGGATACATGCTGTCAGGTTACTACTTGGATACATGCTGTCATGTTACCACTTGGATACGTGCTGTCATGTTACTACTTTGATACATGGTGTCATGTTATTACTTGGATACATGCTGTAATGTTACTACTTATATACATGCTGTCATGTTACTACTTGGGTACATGCTGTCATGTTACTACTTGGATACATGCTGTCGTGTTACTACTTGGATACATGCTGTCGTGTTACTACTTGGATACGTGCTGTCGTGTTACTACTTGGATACATGCTGTCATGTTAATACTTGGGTACATGCTCTGATGTTACTACTTGGATACATGTTGTCATGTTAATACTTGGATACATGCTGTCATGTTACTACTTGGATACATGCTGTCGTGTTACTACTTGGATACATGCTGTCTTGTTACTACTTGGATACATGCTGTCATGTTACTACTTGGATACATGCTGTCATGTTACTACTTGGATACATGCTGTCATGTTACTACTTGGATACATGCTGTCATGTTACTACTTGGATACATGCTGTCGTGTTACTACTTGGATACATGCTGTCATGTTACTACTTGGATACATGCTGTCATGTCACTTATTGGATACATGCTGTCGTGTTACTACTTGGGTACATGCTGTCGTGTTACTACTTGGATACATGCTGTCGTGTTACTACTTGGATACATGCTGTCATGTTACTACTTGGATACATGCTGTCATGTTACTACTTGGATACATGCTGTCATGTTACTACTTGGATACATGCTGTCATGTTACTACTTGGATACATGCTGTCATGTTACTACTTATATACATGCTGTCATGTTACTACTTGGATACATGCTGTCGTGTTACTACTTGGATACATGCTGTCATATTACTACTTGGATACATGCTGTCATGTCACTTATAAGATACATGCTGTCATGTTACTACTTGGATACATGCTGTCAGGTTACTACTTGGATACATGCTGTCATGTTACTACTTGGATACATGCTGTCATGTTACTACTTGGATACATGCTGTCATGTTACTACTTGGATACATGCTGTCATGTTACTACTTGGATACATGCTGTCATGTTACTACTTAAATAAATGCTGTCATGTTACTACTTGGATACGTGCTGTCATGTTAATACTTGGATACGTGCTGTCATGTTACTACTTGTATACATGCTGGCATGTCACTTATTGGATACATGCTGTCGTGTTACTACTTGGGTACATGCTGTCGTGTTACTACTTGGATACATGCTGTCGTGTTACTACTTGGATACATGCTGTCATGTTACTACTTGGATACATGCTGTCGTGTTACTACTTGGATACATGCTGTCGTGTTACTACTTGGATACATGCTGTCATGTTACTACTTGGATACATGCTGTCATGTTACTACTTGGATACATGCTGTCATGTTACCACTTGGATACATGCTGTCATGTTACTACTTGGATACATGCTGTCATGTTACCACTTGGATACGTGCTGTCATGTTACAACTTTTTTACATGCTGTCCTGTTACTACTTGGATACATGCTGTCGTGTTACTACTTGGATACATGCTGTCATGTCACTACTTGGATACATGCTGTCATGTTACAACTTGTTTACATGCTGTCCTGTTACTACTTGGATACATGCTGTCGTGTTACTACTTGGATACATGCTGTCATGTTACTACTTAGATACATGCTGTCGTGTTACTACTTGGATACGTGCTGTCATGTTAATACTTGGATACATGCTTTCGTGTTAATACTTGGATACATGCTGTCATGTCACTTATTGGATACGTGCTGTCGTGTTACTACTTGGATACATGCTGTCATGTTACTACTTAAATAAATGCTGTCATGTTACTACTTGGATACGTGCTGTCATGTTAATACTTGGATACGTGCTGTCATGTTACTACTTGGATACATGCTGGCATGTCACTTATTGGATACATGCTGTCGTGTTACTACTTGGGTACATGCTGTCGTGTTACTACTTGGATACATGCTGTCGTGTTACTACTTGGATACATGCTGTCATGTTACTACTTGGATACATGCTGTCGTGTTACTACTTGGATACATGCTGTCGTGTTACTACTTGGATACATGCTGTCATGTTACTACTTGGATACATGCTGTCATGTTACTACTTGGATACATGCTGTCATGTTACCACTTGGATACATGCTGTCATGTTACTACTTGGATACATGCTGTCATGTTACCACTTGGATACGTGCTGTCATGTTACAACTTTTTTACATGCTGTCCTGTTACTACTTGGATACATGCTGTCCTGTTACTACTTGGATACATGCTGTCATGTCACTACTTGGATACATGCTGTCATGTTACAACTTGTTTACATGCTGTCCTGTTACTACTTGGATACATGCTGTCGTGTTACTACTTGGATACATGCTGTCATGTTACTAGTTAGATACATGCTGTCGTGTTACTACTTGGATACGTGCTGTCATGTTAATACTTGGATACATGCTTTCGTGTTAATACTTGGATACATGCTGTCATGTCACTTATTGGATACGTGCTGTCGTGTTACTACTTGGATACATGCTGTCATGTTACTACTTGGATACATGCTGTCATGTTACTACTTGGATACATGCTGTCGTGTTACTACTTGGATACATGCTGTCATGTTACTACTTGGATACATGCTGTCATGTCACTACTTGGATACATGCTGTCATGTTACTACTTGGATACATGCTGTCCTGTTACTACTTGGATACATGCTGTCGTGTTACTACTTGGATACATACTGTCGTGTTACTACTTGGATACATGCTGTCGTGTTACTACTTGGATACATGCTCTCGTGTTACTACTTGGATACATGCTGTCATGTTACTACTTGGATACATGCTGTCGTGTTACTACTTGGATACATGCTCTCGTGTTACTACTTGGATACATGCTGTCGTGTTACTACTTGGATACATACTGTCGTGTTACTACTTGGATACATGCTGTCGTGTTACTACTTGGATACATGCTCTCGTGTTACTACTTGGATACATGCTGTCATGTTAATACTTGGATACATGCTGTCATGTCACTTATTGGATACATGCTGTCATGTTACTACTTGGGTACATGCTGTCGTGTTACTACTTGGATACATGCTGTCGTGTTACTACTTGGATACATGCTGTCATATTACTACTTGGATACATGCTGTCATGTTACTACTTGGATACATGCTGTCAGGTTACTACTTGGATACATGCTGTCATGTTACTACTTGGATACCTGCTGTCATGTTACTACTTGGATACATGCTGTTGTGTTACTACTTGGATACATGCTGTCATGTTACTACTTGGATACGTGCTGTCGTGTTACTACTTGGATACATGCTGTCAGGTTACTACTTGGATACATGCTGTCATGTTACAACTTGTTTACATGCTGTCCTGTTACTACTTGGATACATGCTGTCGTGTTACTACTTGGATACATGCTGTCATGTCACTACTTGGATACATGCTGTCATGTTACAACTTGTTTACATGCTGTCCTGTTACTACTTGGATACATGCTGTCGTGTTACTACTTGGATACATGCTGTCATGTTACTACTTAGATACATGCTGTCGTGTTACTACTTGGATACGTGCTGTCATGTTAATACTTGGATACATGCTTTCGTGTTAATACTTGGATACATGCTGTCATGTCACTTATTGGATACGTGCTGTCGTGTTACTACTTGGATACATGCTGTCATGTTACTACTTGGATACATGCTGTCATGTTACTACTTGGATACATGCTGTCGTGTTACTACTTGGATACATGCTGTCATGTTACTACTTGGATACATGCTGTCATGTCACTACTTGGATACATGCTGTCATGTTACTACTTGCATACATGCTGTCATGTTCCTATTTGGATACATGCTGTCGTGTTACTACTTGGATACATGCTGTCGTGTTACTACTTGGATACATGCTGTCATGTTACTACTTGGATACATGCTGTCATGTTACTACTTGGATACATGCTGTCCTGTTACTACTTGGATACATGCTGTCGTGTTACTACTTGGATACATACTGTCGTGTTACTACTTGGATACATGCTGTCGTGTTACTACTTGGATACATGCTCTCGTGTTACTACTTGGATACATGCTGTCATGTTAATACTTGGATACATGCTGTCATGTCACTTATTGGATACATGCTGTCATGTTACTACTTGGGTACATGCTGTCGTGTTACTACTTGGATACATGCTGTCATGTTAATACTTGGATACATGCTGTCATGTTACTACTTGGATACATGCTGTCGTGTTACTACTTGGATACATGCTGTCTTGTTACTACTTGGATACATGCTGTCATGTTACTACTTGGATACATGCTGTCATGTTACTACTTGGATACATGCTGTCATGTTACTACTTGGATACATGCTGTCATGTTACTACTTGGATACATGCTGTCGTGTTACTACTTGGATACATGCTGTCATGTTACTACTTGGATACATGCTGTCATGTTACTACTTGGATACATGCTGTCATGTTACTACTTGGATACATGCTGTCATGTTACTACTTGGATACATGCTGTCGTGTTACTACTTGGATACATGCTGTCATGTTACTACTTGGATACATGCTGTCGTGTTACTACTTGGATACATGCTGTCTTGTTACTACTTGGATACATGCTGTCATGTTACTACTTGGATACATGCTGTCATGTTACTACTTGGATACATGCTGTCATGTTACTACTTGGATACATGCTGTCATGTTACTACTTGGATACATGCTGTCGTGTTACTACTTGGATACATGCTGTCATGTTACTACTTGGATACATGCTGTCATGTCACTTATTGGATACATGCTGTCGTGTTACTACTTGGGTACATGCTGTCGTGTTACTACTTGGATACATGCTGTCGTGTTACTACTTGGATACATGCTGTCATGTTACTACTTGGATACATGCTGTCATGTTACTACTTGGATACATGCTGTCATGTTACTACTTGGATACATGCTGTCATGTTACTACTTGGATACATGCTGTCATGTTACTACTTATATACATGCTGTCATGTTACTACTTGGATACATGCTGTCGTGTTACTACTTGGATACATGCTGTCATATTACTACTTGGATACATGCTGTCATGTCACTTATAAGATACATGCTGTCATGTTACTACTTGGATACATGCTGTCAGGTTACTACTTGGATACATGCTGTCATGTTACTACTTGGATACATGCTGTCATATTACTACTTGGATACATGCTGTCATGTTACTACTTGGATACATGCTGTCATGTTACTACTTAAATAAATGCTGTCATGTTACTACTTGGATACGTGCTGTCATGTTAATACTTGGATACGTGCTGTCATGTTACTACTTGGATACATGCTGGCATGTCACTTATTGGATACATGCTGTCGTGTTACTACTTGGGTACATGCTGTCGTGTTACTACTTGGATACATGCTGTCGTGTTACTACTTGGATACATGCTGTCATGTTACTACTTGGATACATGCTGTCGTGTTACTACTTGGATACATGCTGTCATGTTACTACTTGGATACATGCTGTCATGTTACTACTTGGATACATGCTGTCATGTTACCACTTGGATACATGCTGTCATGTTACTACTTGGATAAATGCTGTCATGTTACCACTTGGATACATGCTGTCGTGTTACTACTTGGATACATGCTGTCATGTTACCACTTGGATATGTGCTGTCATGTTACAACTTGTTTACATGCTGTCCTGTTACTACTTGGATACATGCTGTCGTGTTACTACTTGGATACATGCTGTCATGTTACTACTTAGATACATGCTGTCGTGTTACTACTTGGATACGTGCTGTCATGTTAATACTTGGATACATGCTTTCGTGTTAATACTTGGATACATGCTGTCATGTCACTTATTGGATACGTGCTGTCGTGTTACTACTTGGATACATGCTGTCATGTTACTACTTGGATACATGCTGTCATGTTACTACTTAAATAAATGCTGTCATGTTACTACTTGGATACATGCTGTCATGTTACTACTTGGATACATGCTGTCATGTTACTACTTGGATACATGCTGTCATGTTACTACTTAAATAAATGCTGTCATGTTACTACTTGGATACGTGCTGTCATGTTAATACTTGGATACGTGCTGTCATGTTACTACTTGGATACATGCTGGCATGTCACTTATTGGATACATGCTGTCGTGTTACTACTTGGGTACATGCTGTCGTGTTACTACTTGGATACATGCTGTCGTGTTACTACTTGGATACATGCTGTCATGTTACTACTTGGATACATGCTGTCGTGTTACTACTTGGATACATGCTGTCGTGTTACTACTTGGATACATGCTGTCATGTTACTACTTGGATACATGCTGTCATGTTACTACTTGGATACATGCTGTCATGTTACAACTTTTTTACATGCTGTCCTGTTACTACTTGGATACATGCTGTCGTGTTACTACTTGGATACATGCTGTCATGTTACTACTTGGATACATGCTGTCATGTTACCACTTGGATATGTGCTGTCATGTTACAACTTGTTTACATGCTGTCCTGTTACTACTTGGATACATGCTGTCGTGTTACTACTTGGATACATGCTGTCATGTTACTACTTAGATACATGCTGTCGTGTTACTACTTGGATACGTGCTGTCATGTTAATACTTGGATACATGCTTTCGTGTTAATACTTGGATACATGCTGTCATGTTACTACTTGGATACATGCTGTCGTGTTACTACTTGGATACATGCTGTCGTGTTACTACTTGGATACATGCTGTCGTGTTACTACTTGGATACATGCTGGGTGTTACTACTTGGATACATGCTGTCTTGTTACTACTTGGATACATGCTGTCATGTCACTTATTGGATACGTGCTGTCGTGTTACTACTTGGATACATGCTGTCATGTTACTACTTGGATACATGCTGTCATGTTACTACTTGGATACATGCTGTCGTGTTACTACTTGGATACATGCTGTCATGTTACTACTTGGATACATGCTGTCATGTCACTACTTGGATACATGCTGTCATGTTACTACTTGCATACATGCTGTCATGTTCCTACTTGGATACATGCTGTCATGTTACTACTTGGATACATGCTGTCGTGTTAGTACTTGGATACATACTGTCGTGTTACTACTTGGATACATGCTGTCGTGTTACTACTTGGATACATGCTGTCATGTTACTACTTGGATACATGCTGTCGTGTTACTACTTGGATACATGCTGTCGTGTTACTACTTGGATACATGCTGTCATGTTACTACTTGGATACATGCTGTCATGTTACTACTTGGATACATGCTGTCATGTTACCACTTGGATACATGCTGTCATATTACTACTTGGATACATGCTGTCATGTTACCACTTGGATACGTGCTGTCATGTTACAACTTTTTTACATGCTGTCCTGTTACTACTTGGATACATGCTGTCCTGTTACTACTTGGATACATGCTGTCATGTCACTACTTGGATACATGCTGTCATGTTACAACTTGTTTACATGCTGTCCTGTTACTACTTGGATACATGCTGTCGTGTTACTACTTGGATACATGCTGTCATGTTACTACTTAGATACATGCTGTCGTGTTACTACTTGGATACGTGCTGTCATGTTAATACTTGGATACATGCTTTCGTGTTAATACTTGGATACATGCTGTCATGTCACTTATTGGATACGTGCTGTCGTGTTACTACTTGGATACATGCTGTCATGTTACTACTTGGATACATGCTGTCATGTTACTACTTGGATACATGCTGTCGTGTTACTACTTGGATACATGCTGTCATGTTACTACTTGGATACATGCTGTCATGTCACTACTTGGATACATGCTGTCATGTTACTACTTGGATACATGCTGTCCTGTTACTTCTTGGATACATGCTGTCGTGTTACTACTTGGATACATACTGTCGTGTTACTACTTGGATACATGCTGTCGTGTTACTACTTGGATACATGCTCTCGTGTTACTACTTGGATACATGCTGTCATGTTACTACTTGGATACATGCTGTCGTGTTACTACTTGGATACATGCTCTCGTGTTACTACTTGGATACATGCTGTCGTGTTACTACTTGGATACATACTGTCGTGTTACTACTTGGATACATGCTGTCGTGTTACTACTTGGATACATGCTCTCGTGTTACTACTTGGATACATGCTGTCATGTTAATACTTGGATACATGCTGTCATGTCACTTATTGGATACATGCTGTCATGTTACTACTTGGGTACATGCTGTCGTGTTACTACTTGGATACATGCTGTCGTGTTACTACTTGGATACATGCTGTCATATTACTACTTGGATACATGCTGTCATGTTACTACTTGGATACATGCTGTCAGGTTACTACTTGGATACATGCTGTCATGTTACTACTTGGATACATGCTGTTGTGTTACTACTTGGATACATGCTGTCATGTTACTACTTGGATACGTGCTGTCGTGTTACTACTTGGATACATGCTGTCAGGTTACTACTTGGATACATGCTGTCATGTTACAACTTGTTTACATGCTGTCCTGTTACTACTTGGATACATGCTGTCGTGTTACTACTTGGATACATGCTGTCATGTCACTACTTGGATACATGCTGTCATGTTACAACTTGTTTACATGCTGTCCTGTTACTACTTGGATACATGCTGTCGTGTTACTACTTGGATACATGCTGTCATGTTACTACTTAGATACATGCTGTCGTGTTACTACTTGGATACGTGCTGTCATGTTAATACTTGGATACATGCTTTCGTGTTAATACTTGGATACATGCTGTCATGTCACTTATTGGATACGTGCTGTCGTGTTACTACTTGGATACATGCTGTCATGTTACTACTTGGATACATGCTGTCATGTTACTACTTGGATACATGCTGTCGTGTTACTACTTGGATACATGCTGTCATGTTACTACTTGGATACATGCTGTCATGTCACTACTTGGATACATGCTGTCATGTTACTACTTGCATACATGCTGTCATGTTCCTACTTGGATACATGCTGTCGTGTTACTACTTGGATACATGCTGTCGTGTTACTACTTGGATACATGCTGTCATGTTACTACTTGGATACATGCTGTCATGTTACTACTTGGATACATGCTGTCCTGTTACTACTTGGATACATGCTGTCGTGTTACTACTTGGATACATGCTGTCATGTCACTTATTGGATACATGCTGTCGTGTTACTACTTGGGTACATGCTGTCGTGTTACTACTTGGATACATGCTGTCGTGTTACTACTTGGATACATGCTGTCATGTTACTACTTGGATACATGCTGTCATGTTACTACTTGGATACATGCTGTCATGTTACTACTTGGATACATGCTGTCATGTTACTACTTGGATACATGCTGTCATGTTACTACTTATATACATGCTGTCATGTTACTACTTGGATACATGCTGTCGTGTTACTACTTGGATACATGCTGTCATATTACTACTTGGATACATGCTGTCATGTCACTTATAAGATACATGCTGTCATGTTACTACTTGGATACATGCTGTCAGGTTACTACTTGGATACATGCTGTCATGTTACTACTTGGATACATGCTGTCATATTACTACTTGGATACATGCTGTCATGTTACTACTTGGATACATGCTGTCATGTTACTACTTAAATAAATGCTGTCATGTTACTACTTGGATACATGCTGTCTTGTTACTACTTGGATACATGCTGTCATGTTAATACTTGGATACGTGCTGTCATGTTACTACTTGGATACATGCTGGCATGTCACTTATTGGATACATGCTGTCGTGTTACTACTTGGGTACATGCTGTCGTGTTACTACTTGGATACATGCTGTCGTGTTACTACTTGGATACATGCTGTCATGTTACTACTTGGATACATGCTGTCGTGTTACTACTTGGATACATGCTGTCATGTTACTACTTGGATACATGCTGTCATGTTACTACTTGGATACATGCTGTCATGTTACCACTTGGATACATGCTGTCATGTTACTACTTGGATAAATGCTGTCATGTTACCACTTGGATACATGCTGTCGTGTTACTACTTGGATACATGCTGTCATGTTACCACTTGGATATGTGCTGTCATGTTACAACTTGTTTACATGCTGTCCTGTTACTACTTGGATACATGCTGTCGTGTTACTACTTGGATACATGCTGTCATGTTACTACTTAGATACATGCTGTCGTGTTACTACTTGGATACGTGCTGTCATGTTAATACTTGGATACATGCTTTCGTGTTAATACTTGGATACATGCTGTCATGTCACTTATTGGATACGTGCTGTCGTGTTACTACTTGGATACATGCTGTCATGTTACTACTTGGATACATGCTGTCATGTTACTACTTAAATAAATGCTGTCATGTTACTACTTGGATACGTGCTGTCATGTTAATACTTGGATACGTGCTGTCATGTTACTACTTGGATACATGCTGGCATGTCACTTATTGGATACATGCTGTCGTGTTACTACTTGGGTACATGCTGTCGTGTTACTACTTGGATACATGCTGTCGTGTTACTACTTGGATACATGCTGTCATGTTACTACTTGGATACATGCTGTCGTTTTACTACTTGGATACATGCTGTCGTGTTACTACTTGGATACATGCTGTCATGTTACTACTTGGAT
Organism: Rhinoderma darwinii; assembly: GCF_050947455.1. Classification (NCBI taxonomy): domain Eukaryota; kingdom Metazoa; phylum Chordata; class Amphibia; order Anura; family Rhinodermatidae; genus Rhinoderma; species Rhinoderma darwinii. The sequence goes on from NW_027463835.1 coordinate 69,438, forward strand.
ACATGCTGTCATGTTACTACTTGGATACATGCTGTCATGTTACAACTTTTTTACATGCTGTCCTGTTACTACTTGGATACATGCTGTCGTGTTACTACTTGGATACATGCTGTCATGTTACTACTTGGATACATGCTGTCATGTTACCACTTGGATATGTGCTGTCATGTTACAACTTGTTTACATGCTGTCCTGTTACTACTTGGATACATGCTGTCGTGTTACTACTTGGATACATGCTGTCATGTTACTACTTAGATACATGCTGTCGTGTTACTACTTGGATACGTGCTGTCATGTTAATACTTGGATACATGCTTTCGTGTTAATACTTGGATACATGCTGTCATGTTACTACTTGGATACATGCTGTCGTGTTACTACTTGGATACATGCTGTCGTGTTACTACTTGGATACATGCTGGGTGTTACTACTTGGATACATGCTGTCATGTTACTACTTGGATACATGCTGTCATGCCACTTATTGGATACGTGCTGTCGTGTTACTACTTGGATACATGCTGTCATGTTACTACTTGGATACATGCTGTCATGTTACTACTTGGATACATGCTGTCGTGTTACTACTTGGATACATGCTGTCATGTTACTACTTGGATACATGCTGTCATGTCACTACTTGGATACATGCTGTCATGTTACTACTTGCATACATGCTGTCATGTTCCTACTTGGATACATGCTGTCATGTTACTACTTGGATACATGCTGTCGTGTTAGTACTTGGATACATACTGTCGTGTTACTACTTGGATACATGCTGTCGTGTTACTACTTGGATACATGCTCTCGTGTTACTACTTGGATACATGCTGTCATGTTAATACTTGGATACATGCTGTCATGTCACTTATTGGATACATGCTGTCATGTTACTACTTGGGTACATGCTGTCGTGTTACTACTTGGATACATGCTGTCGTGTTACTACTTGGATACATGCTGTCATATTACTACTTGGATACATGCTGTCATGTTACTACTTGGATACATGCTGTCAGGTTACTACTTGGATACATGCTGTCATGTTACTACTTGGATACCTGCTGTCATGTTACTACTTGGATACATGCTGTCGTGTTACTACTTGGATACATGCTGTCATGTTACTACTTGGATACGTGCTGTCGTGTTACTACTTGGATACATGCTGTCAGGTTACTACTTGGATACATGCTGTCATGTTACTACTTGGATACCTGCTGTCATGTTACTACTTGAATACATGCTGTCATGTTACTACTTGGATACATGCTGTCATGTTACTACTTGAATACATGCTGTCATGTTACTACTTGGATACATGCTGTCATGTTACTACTTGGATACATGCTGTCATGTTAATACTTGGATACATGCTGGCATGTCACTTATTGGTTACATGCTGTCGTGTTACTACTTGGGTACATGCTGTCGTGTTACTACTTGGATACATGCTGTCGTGTTACTACTTGGATACATGCTGTCATGTTACTACTTGGATACATGCTGTTATGTTACTACTTGGATACATGCTGTCATGTTACTACTTGTATACATGCAGTCATGTTACCACTTGGATACATGCTGTCATGTTACTACTTGGATACATGCTGTCATGTTACTACTTGGATACGTGCTGTCATGTTAATACTTGGATACATGCTGTCATGTTAATACTTGGATACATACTGTCGTGTTACTACTTGGATACATGCTGTCATGTTACTACTTGAATACATGCTGTCATGTTACTACTTGGATACATGCTGTCATGTTACTACTTGGATACATGCTGTCATGTTACTACTTGGATACATGCTGTCATGTTACTACTTGGATACATGCTGTCATGTTACTACTTGGATACATGCTGTCCTGTTACTACTTGGATACATGCTGTCGTGTTAGTACTTGGATACATACTGTCGTGTTACTACTTGGATACATGCTGTCGTGTTACTACTTGGATACATGCTCTCGTGTTACTACTTGGATACATGCTGTCATGTTAATACTTGGATACATGCTGTCATGTCACTTATTGGATACATGCTGTCATGTTACTACTTGTGTACATGCTGTCGTGTTACTACTTGGATACATGCTGTCGTGTTACTACTTGGATACATGCTGTCATATTACTACTTGGATACATGCTGTCATGTTACTACTTGGATACATGCTGTCAGGTTACTACTTGGATACATGCTGTCATGTTACTACTTGGATACCTGCTGTCATGTTACTACTTGGATACATGCTGTCGTGTTACTACTTGGATACGTGCTGTCGTGTTACTACTTGGATACATGCTGTCAGGTTACTACTTGGATACATGCTGTCATGTTACTACTTGGATACCTGCTGTCATGTTACTACTTGAATACATGCTGTCATGTTACTACTTGGATACATGCTGTCATGTTACTACTTGGATACATGCTGTCATGTTACTACTTGAATACATGCTGTCATGTTACTACTTGGATACATGCTGTCATGTTACTACTTGGATACATGCTGTCATGTTAATACTTGGATACATGCTGGCATGTCACTTATTGGTTACATGCTGTCGTGTTACTACTTGGGTACATGCTGTCGTGTTACTACTTGGATACATGCTGTCGTGTTACTACTTGGATACATGCTGTCATGTTATTACTTGGATACATGCTGTCATGTTACTACTTGGATACATGCTGTCATGTTACTACTTGTATACATGCAGTCATGTTACCACTTGGATACATGCTGTCATGTTACTACTTGGATACATGCTGTCATGTTACTACTTGGATACGTGCTGTCATGTTAATACTTGGATACATGCTGTCATGTTAATACTTGGATACATAATGTCGTGTTACTACTTGGATACATGCTGTCATGTTACTACTTGAATACATGCTGTCATGTTACTACTTGGATACATGCTGTCATGTTACTACTTGGATACATGCTGTCATGTTACTACTTGGATACATGCTGTCATGTTACTACTTGGATACATGCTGTCATGTTACTACTTGAATACATGCTGTCATGTTACTACTTGGATACATGCTGTCATGTTACTACTTGGATACATGCTGTCGTGTTACTACTTGGGTACATGCTGTCGTGTTACTACTTGGATACATGCTGTCGTGTTACTACTTGGATACATGCTGTCATGTTACTACTTGGATACATGCTGTCGTGTTACTACTTGGATACATGCTGTCATATTACTACTTGGATACATGCTGTCAGGTTACTACTTGGATACCTGCTGTCATGTTACTACTTAAATACATGCTGTCATGTTACTACTTGGATACATGCTGTCATGTTACTACTTGGATACATGCTGTCATGTTAATACTTGGATACATGCTGGCATGTCACTTATTGGTTACATGCTGTCGTGTTACTACTTGGGTACATGCTGTCGTGTTACTACTTGGATACATGCTGTCGTGTTACTACTTGGATACATGCTGTCATGTTACTACTTGGATACATGCTGTCATGTTACTACTTGGATACATGCTGTCATGTTACTACTTGTATACATGCAGTCATGTTACCACTTGGATACATGCTGTCATGTTACTACTTGGATACATGCTGTCATGTTACTACTTGGATACGTGCTGTCATGTTAATACTTGGATACATGCTGTCATGTTAATACTTGGATACATACTGTCGTGTTACTACTTGGATACATGCTGTCATGTTACTACTTGAATACATGCTGTCATGTTACTACTTGGATACATGCTGTCATGTTACTACTTGGATACATGCTGTCATGTTACTACTTGAATACATGCTGTCATGTTACTACTTGGATACATGCTGTCGTGTTACTACTTGGAAACATGCTGTTGTGTTACTACTTGGATACATGCTGTCATGTTACTACTTGAATACATGCTGTCATGTTACTACTTGGATACATGCTGTCATGTTACTACTTGGATACATGATGTCATGTTACTACTTGGATACATGCTGTCATGTTACTACTTGGATACATGCTGTCGTGTTACTACTTCGATACACTCTGTCATATTACTACTTGGATACATGCTGTCATGTTACTACTTGGATACATGCTGTCATGTTACTACTTGGATACATGCTGTCATGTCACTTATTGGGTACATGCTGTCGTGTTACTACTTGGATACATGCTGTCGTGTTACTACTTGGATACATCCTGTCGTGTTACTACTTGGATACATGCTGTCATATTACTACTTGGATACATGCTGTCATGTTACTACTTGGATACATGCTGTCAGGTTACTACTTGGATACCTGCTGTCATGTTACTACTTAAATACATGCTGTCATGTTACTACTTGGATACGTGCTGTCATGTTAATACTTGGATACATGCTGGCATGTCACTTATTGGATACATGCTGTCGTGTTACTACTTGGGTACATGCTGTCGTGTTACTACTTGGATACATGCTGTCGTGTTACTACTTGGATACATGCTGTCATGTTACTACTTGGATACATGCTGTCATGTTACTACTTGGATACATGCTGTCATGTTACTACTTGGATACATGCTGTCATGTTACCACTTGGATACATGCTGTCATGTTACTACTTGGATACATGCTGTCATGTTACCACTTGGATACGTGCTGTCATGTTACAACTTTTTTACATGCTGTCCTGTTACTACTTGGATACATGCTGTCATGTTACTACTTGGATACGTGCTGTCATGTTAATACTTGGATACATGCTTTCATGTTAATACTTGGATACATGCTGTCATGTTACTACTTGGATACATGCTGTCGTGTTACTACTTGGATACGTGCTGTCATGTTAATACTTGGATACATGCTTTCATGTTAATACTTGGATACATGCTGTCATGTTACTACTTGGATACATGCTGTCGTGTTACTACTTGGATACATGCTGTCATGTTACTACTTGGATACATGCTGTCGTGTTACTACTTGGATACATGCTGTCATGTTACTACTTGGATACATGCTGTCGTGTTACTACTTGGATACATGCTGTCGTGTTACTACTTGGATACATGCTGTCATGTTACTACTTGGATACATGCTGTCGTGTTACTACTTGGATACATGCTGTCGTGTTACTACTTGGATACATGCTTACATGCTGTCGTGTTACTACTTGGATACATGCTGTCATGTTACTACTTGCATACATGCTGTCATGTTCCTACTTGGATACATGCTGTCGTGTTACTACTTGGATACATGCTGTCGTGTTACTACTTGGATACATGCTGTCATGTTACTACTTGGATACATGCTGTCATGTTACTACTTGCATACATGCTGTCATGTTAATACTTGGATACATGCTGTCATGTCACTTATTGGATACGTGCTGTCGTGTTACTACTTGGATACATGCTGTCATGTTACTACTTGAATACATGCTGTCGTGTTACTACTTGGATACATGCTGTCATGTTACTACTTGCATACATGCTGTCATGTTACTACTTGGATACATGCTGTCGTGTTACTACTTGGATACATGCTGTCGTGTTACTACTTGGATACATGCTGTCGTGTTACTACTTGGATACATGCTGTCATGTTACTACTTGGATACATGCTGTCCTGTTACTACTTGGATACATGCTGTTGTGTTACTACTTGGATACATACTGTCGTGTTACTACTTGGATACATGCTGTTGTGTTACTACTTGGATACATACTGTCGTGTTACTACTTGGATACATGCTGTCATGTTACTACTTGGATACATGCTGTCATGTTACTACTTGGATACATGCTGTCGTGTTACTACTTGGTTACATGCTGTCGTGTTACTACTTGGATACATGCTGTCATGTTAATACTTGGATACGTGCTGTCATATTACTACTTGGATACATGCTGTCATGTTACTAAATGGATACGTGCTGTCATGTTACTACTTGGATACATGCTGTCGTGTTACTACTTGGATACATGCTGTCATGTTACTACTTGGATACATGCTGTCATGTTAATACTTGGATACATGCTGTCGTGTTACTACTTGGATACATGCTGTCATGTTAATACTTGGATACATGCTGTCATGTTAATACTTGGATACATGCTGTCATGTTACTACTTGGATACATGCTGTCGTATTACTACTTGGATACATGCTGTCATGTTAATACTTGGATACATACTGTCGTGTTACTACTTGGATACATGCTGTCGTGTTACTACTTCGATACATGCTGTCATGTTAATACTTGGATACATGCTGTCATGTTACTACTTGGATACATGCTTTCATGTTACTACTTGGATACATGCTGTCATGTTACTACTTGGATACATGCTGTCATGTTACTACTTGGATACATGCTGTCATGTTAGTACTTGGATACATACTGTCGTGTTACTACTTGTATACATGCTGTCGTGTTACTACTTCGATACATGCTGTCATGTTACTACTTGGATACATGCTGTCATGTTACTACTTGGATACATGCTGTCGTGTTACTACTTGGATACATGCTGTCGTGTTACTACTTGGATACATGCTGTCATGTTAATACTTGGATACATACTGTCGTGTTACTACTTGTATACATGCTGTCGTGTTACTACTTCGATACATGCTGTCATGTTACTACTTGGATACATGCTGTCATGTTACTACTTGGATACATGCTGTTATGTTACTACTTGGATACGTGCTGTCATGTTACTACTTGGATACATGCTGTCAAGTTACTACTTGGATACATGCTGTCAGGTTACTACTTGGATACATGCTGTCATGTTACCACTTGGATACGTGCTGTCATGTTACTACTTTGATACATGGTGTCATGTTATTACTTGGATACATGCTGTAATGTTACTACTTATATACATGCTGTCATGTTACTACTTGGGTACATGCTGTCATGTTACTACTTGGATACATGCTGTCGTGTTACTACTTGGATACATGCTGTCGTGTTACTACTTGGATATGTGCTGTCGTGTTACTACTTGGATACATGCTGTCATGTTAATACTTGGGTACATGCTCTGATGTTACTACTTGGATACATGTTGTCATGTTAATACTTGGATACATGCAGTCATGTTACTACTTGGATACATGCTGTCGTGTTACTACTTGGATACATGCTGTCTTGTTACTACTTGGATACATGCTGTCATGTTAATACTTGGATACGTGCTGTCATATTACTACTTGGATACATGCTGTCATGTTACTAAATGGATACGTGCTGTCATGTTACTACTTGGATACATGCTGTCGTGTTACTACTTGGATACATGCTGTCATGTTACTACTTGGATACATGCTGTCATGTTACTACTTGAATACATGCTGTCATGTTACTACTTGGATACATGCTGTCATGTTACTACTTGGATACATGATGTCATGTTACTACTTGGATACATGCTGTCATGTTACTACTTGGATACATGCTGTCGTGTTACTACTTCGATACACTCTGTCATATTACTACTTGGATACATGCTGTCATGTTACTACTTGGATACATGCTGTCATGTTACTACTTGGATACATGCTGTCATGTCACTTATTGGGTACATGCTGTCGTGTTACTACTTGGATACATGCTGTCGTGTTACTACTTGGATACATCCTGTCGTGTTACTACTTGGATACATGCTGTCATATTACTACTTGGATACATGCTGTCATGTTACTACTTGGATACATGCTGTCAGGTTACTACTTGGATACCTGCTGTCATGTTACTACTTAAATACATGCTGTCATGTTACTACTTGGATACGTGCTGTCATGTTAATACTTGGATACATGCTGGCATGTCACTTATTGGATACATGCTGTCGTGTTACTACTTGGGTACATGCTGTCGTGTTACTACTTGGATACATGCTGTCGTGTTACTACTTGGATACATGCTGTCATGTTACTACTTGGATACATGCTGTCATGTTACTACTTGGATACATGCTGTCATGTTACTACTTGGATACATGCTGTCATGTTACCACTTGGATACATGCTGTCATGTTACTACTTGGATACATGCTGTCATGTTACCACTTGGATACGTGCTGTCATGTTACAACTTTTTTACATGCTGTCCTGTTACTACTTGGATACATGCTGTCATGTTACTACTTGGATACGTGCTGTCATGTTAATACTTGGATACATGCTTTCATGTTAATACTTGGATACATGCTGTCATGTTACTACTTGGATACATGCTGTCGTGTTACTACTTGGATACGTGCTGTCATGTTAATACTTGGATACATGCTTTCATGTTAATACTTGGATACATGCTGTCATGTTACTACTTGGATACATGCTGTCGTGTTACTACTTGGATACATGCTGTCATGTTACTACTTGGATACATGCTGTCGTGTTACTACTTGGATACATGCTGTCATGTTACTACTTGGATACATGCTGTCGTGTTACTACTTGGATACATGCTGTCGTGTTACTACTTGGATACATGCTGTCATGTTACTACTTGGATACATGCTGTCGTGTTACTACTTGGATACATGCTGTCGTGTTACTACTTGGATACATGCTTACATGCTGTCGTGTTACTACTTGGATACATGCTGTCATGTTACTACTTGCATACATGCTGTCATGTTCCTACTTGGATACATGCTGTCGTGTTACTACTTGGATACATGCTGTCGTGTTACTACTTGGATACATGCTGTCATGTTACTACTTGGATATGTGCTGTCATGTTACAACTTGTTTACATGCTGTCCTGTTACTACTTGGATACATGCTGTCGTGTTACTACTTGGATACATGCTGTCATGTTACTACTTAGATACATGCTGTCGTGTTACTACTTGGATACGTGCTGTCATGTTAATACTTGGATACATGCTTTCGTGTTAATACTTGGATACATGCTGTCATGTCACTTATTGGATACGTGCTGTCGTGTTACTACTTGGATACATGCTGTCATGTTACTACTTGGATACATGCTGTCATGTTACTACTTGGATACATGCTGTCGTGTTACTACTTGGATACATGCTGTCATGTTACTACTTGGATACATGCTGTCATGTTAATACTTGGATACATGCTGTCATGTTACTACTTGGATACATGCTGTCGTGTTACTACTTGGATACATGCTGTCGTGTTACTACTTGGATACATGCTGTCATGTTACTACTTGGATACATGCTGTCAGGTTACTACTTGGATACATGCTGTCATGTCACTTATTGGATACATGCTGTCGTGTTACTACTTGGATACATGCTGTCATGTTAATACTTGGATACATGCTGTCATGTTACTACTTGGATACATGCTGTCGTGTTACTACTTGGATACATGCTGTCGTGTTACTACTTGGATACATGCTGTCATGTTACTACTTGGATACATGCTGTCAGGTTACTACTTGGATACATGCTTGACCTGCCTAGGTAGAGTCGTGTGTTAACCTTAAACCATACTATCCCCCATCCCCATTTAGTAACGACACATGACACCGAGGTTGGATGTGAAATGGCCACAGCAGCCGTTTATTAATTTCACAGTTTTATAAAAACAATTTAAATCCGAAACATTCGGATAACTAGTTAGGAATCCACCAGAGAATTCCTCCTAATAATTCACATGACCCAACATGGGTCAGAATCATAAATAACAATTAAACGTTAACATTAACCCGAGCAGAGGAAGTCCTTGAAGCCCCTTCAGATGTTCCTTTCAAGAACACACCGAATTAGCCATCTGCAAACCACTAATTACCTCCAGCCGTAAACCAGCTCGGAAGCACCGTTCACCTCTGCAGATGGCTCCAACCACTAGAAGTCCACTTCAAGGGGATAACACCCGATGAAGCCCTCAAGTGATATACCGACCACTAGAAGTCCACTTCAAAGGGATAACACCCGATGAAGCCTTCAAGTGACATACCTTCTACCAGAAGACCACTTCAAAGGGATAACACCCGATGAAGTCTTCAACCATGTACCTTTTTTGGGGGACGCATACCCCCGATGCGACCCCCCCACCATTTTGTACTGACTGGCCTCAAGGACTCCCCCCGCCAGCTGCCATGACAACAGAACCTACTCCGGAAAAAAGAAAAACATGTTAAATAAGCACACAAAATAAAACACAACGCTCATATACAGACGTACATAAGACCTAAGGAGTAACAAAACAAGGGTGGGAGGGTGGGAGCTTTGCTTACTGTGTGCTACTCCTCCCGCTGCTTCCGGCTCAATGCCGAGAAACAGCGGGAAGCGCAGCAACGGCCCCCCCCCGCCCCCCTTAACTCCTCCCCGTCCCTCCTTCAGCTCCTTCAACTTTCCCTGACCTCGTAACATTAACCCTTTCCCTACCAGGACGGTCATGTCGGCTTCCCTTAAGCCTGCAGCTGCGTCCAGCCTCTTCTTGACCTGCCTAGGTAGAGTCGTGTGTTAACCTTAAACCATACTATCCCCCATCCCCATTTAGTAACGACACATGACACCGAGGTTGGATGTGAAATGGCCACAGCAGCCGTTTATTAATTTCACAGTTTTATAAAAACAATTTAAATCCGAAACATTCGGATAACTAGTTAGGAATCCACCAGAGAATTCCTCCTAATAATTCACATGACCCAACATGGGTCAGAATCATAAATAACAATTAAACGTTAACATTAACCCGAGCAGAGGAAGTCCTTGAAGCCCCTTCAGATGTTCCTTTCAAGAACACACCGAATTAGCCATCTGCAAACCACTAATTACCTCCAGCCGTAAACCAGCTCGGAAGCACCGTTCACCTCTGCAGATGGCTCCAACCACTAGAAGTCCACTTCAAGGGGATAACACCCGATGAAGCCCTCAAGTGATATACCGACCACTAGAAGTCCACTTCAAAGGGATAACACCCGATGAAGCCTTCAAGTGACATACCTTCTACCAGAAGACCACTTCAAAGGGATAACACCCGATGAAGTCTTCAACCATGTACCTTTTTTGGGGGACGCATACCCCCGATGCGACCCCCCCACCATTTTGTACTGACTGGCCTCAAGGACTCCCCCCGCCACCGCGAAACAGGCCTTGACCACCTTAAGCCTGTGAGTTCCTCCACACCACCACCGCCCTTTCTATGCCTTCTGCTATAGCCAAGCTCCAAATATCAATGCCAACCTCGGTCAGATGAACCCCGTCACTCCTCCAGAAATTCCCCAATCCTGACTCCAAATCCCTATGCCTCACGCAAATGCCCCCGTTCTTCGCCACAAAACGGGACACCGCCCGGTTAACTTTTATCCGAGCCTTATTGACTCTCTCCACCGATCTAGCTAACCGCCAATGCTTCCTTGGGACTATGTCCGACCACACTACCACCAACTTGGGATAAGATACCCACAAACACAACAAATCATGTTTGATATCCCGCACCAACTCACGAAAAGGCCGGACTCCTAAGTCATTCCCACCCACGTGCAACACTAAAACCTCCGGAACCCTATCAAGCCGCACATATGTCTGGAATTCCGCCAACACCCTGTTCCACGACATACCTCTAAACCCCAGCCAATGCACAACCGCATCCTGTCGCGGAATGCGCAACTGGCGACCATCCGGGCGGACGTCCGCCCTCAAAGCCCCCCAGTGCACGTACGAATGACCCATCAACCACACCAGACAAGGAGGCGAATCTGAAACGGAAAACACAGTTAGGCACCACCATATAACATTTGCAAGCATAAACAACAAAATTACAACATATGGGGGCGGACATAGGACTTAAACCTTTTAGACTCCCAACGACCAATACGCCTCACCCCCTCATCATCCAACCCCCAGCGCCCTGCTTCCGTTGCTGCGCCAATCCGGAAGGAATGAGATGAATATGAGCCTGCCGCAACCCCAACCGCCGTCAAACATTTTTTAAAAACAGCTCCAAACTGAAACCTGGACAAGAACGACCCGTCCACATGACGTAACAAAGGCAAATCTGGAGACCCCCTGTTTTTTGTAAAACCCCGCATGCACTCTACTGGGCACATGACCGACCCCGGGAGAGCGAACAAAACTATCAGTTTTCCCTTCCCTAATTGGTCAGTTTTTGATCTACGCAACCATACCTCCAACCGATCTGCAAAAAGGCTCACCTCCCCAGATCTCAGCCCCCCTGCCTGTTTAGTACTTGGCGACACCAACTCCCCTATTCTAAATGCTCCGAAGAACGCCAACGAGAAAGCCAACCGAAACAAATCCATTTCATCTGAAGAACGACATACCGATGCCAATGAACCGCCCAACAAGCCCAGCAAAGCAAACGACACCGGCCTTCTACTATCCGCCTCCACCCTACCTCTGCGCAACCCCTTCAAAGCCTGCGATACCAGAAATTCCTTCGATACATCCCGCAAGCCCCGCAACTTAAGCCCAAACGCCACCGCGGATATAAACCGGTTCACCTTCGCTACTGAAAACCCCCCCTCCCAGGCATCCCCTAACCAATACAAAAGTGCCACCAACCTGTCTCTATCCGTATTGACATCACCCAACCCTCTTACCCACTCCTCCCACTGCCTCCAACAAGCAGCATAAGCCCTCCACGTCGTGCGCGCCAAAGACCTTTGTAACAGCTGCTCTACGGGACCGATACCAGATCCCATAGATGATCCGGACACGCCAAACCGAGACGTTCCGCTCCCGGGGCCAATTGCCGAAACCGGTCCCACTGCGAGCGAGAAAGAGCATCAGCAACACAATTCCGTACACCCGGGACATGCACCGCCACCACCCACGCGTTCAACGACAAACACACCAACACTAAATGTCGCAACAATTGAACTACCGGAGGAGAGGACGCCGTGATGTTATTAATGGCAAGCACCACCCCCATGTTGTCGCAGTAAAAACGGACCTTCTTATCCCTGAGCCTGTCCCCCCAAATGGTAGCCGCCACCACGATGGGAAACAGCTCGAGCAGGGCCAGATTCCGCGTCAATCCACTGGACACCCAGCTAGCCGGCCATTGACCTGCGCACCACGGACCTCCCCCGTAAGCTCCAAAGCCACCCGCCCCAGCCGCATCCGTGAAAATATTCAGATCACTCGTATCCTGCGCTGGGGCCATCCATAGCGAGCGACCATTGTACTGGCCCAAGAAGTCATCCCAAACCTGAAGATCAGCTCGGTGCTCCTCCTTGAGCCTCACAAAATGATGCGGCGCCCGCACTCCCGCCGTTGCCGCCGCCAACCTTCTACCAAACACCCTCCCCATCGGCATAATCCGGCAGGCGAAATTCAACTTCCCCAGCAGCGACTGAAGCTCCCTCAGCGACATTTTCTTCCTTCTACAAGCCCGTCGCACCTCCAGCCTCAAAGCACCCAACTTATCCGCCGGGAGCCGACACTCCATTGCCACCGAGTCAATTTCGATTCCCAAGAAACAAATCGTCGCTACCGGGCCCTCCGTTTTTTCCGGCGCCAAAGGGATCCCAAAATCCCTCGCCACCTTCTGCAGGGCATGAAGCAAGTTACCGCAAACCGGCGAACCCCCCGGGCCAACGCACAAAAAATCATCTAAGTAATGGATCAACGAATCGACCCCGGATACTCCCCTCGTTACCCACTCCACGAAGCTACTAAACGCCTCGAAGTATGCACAAGAAAGAGAACACCCCATCGGAAGGCACCGATCCACGTAAAAGGCCCCATTCCAAAAACAACCCAACAGCCGTTGGCTTTCTGGATGCACCGGCAACAACCTGAACGCCGCCTCGATGTCGGTTTTTGCTAGCAGCGCCCCCGGACCCGCAGCCCGCACTAACCCCACCGCCTTATCGAATGAGGTATAAACTACGGAACACAACTCGTGATCAATCCCGTCATTTACCGACGAACCTTTGGGATACGATAAATGTTGAATCAAACGAAACTTTCCGGGCTCGCGTTTAGGGACAATACCCAAAGGGGACACAACTAAATCTTTCACCGGCGACTCCACAAATGGCCCCGACATGCGCCCCAACGAAACTTCTTTTAACAACTTTTCCGACACGACTTCCGCATGCAAGTAAGCCGATTTTAAATTTCTCCGCGTAACCGGAACCTCATAAGGAGGCGGAGGAATAACAAAACCAACACGAAACCCTTCATAAAGCAACTTAGCTGCCGCCCTATCCGGATACTCATTTAGATAAGGGGCCATCCTTTCCACCCTCACCGGCGACACCCCCTTGACCAGCCCCGTGCTGGTTCCCGGACCTCTTTTTCCGCAGACATTTTGCCGCCCCGTGTGATGCACCATTACACTCGGAGCACACGTGCTTGAACTTGCACGTGGCCCCAAACTTGCACTGGCCTTCATTGAATTGCCAGCAAAACCCCGCCTTTCCCCCGCCGCTTGGTCCACTCTGACTAGACTGGCCTCCCTGGCCACCGCTCCCGGGAAAGGGCTGCCTAACCGGAGCCGTAACCCGTAACCAGAGAGCAATATCCTTCTGGTCCCACCGAATCGCCGGCCGAACCGCCTTCCGCTGACGGAATTGCTCATCATATCGCAGCCACGCCTGACCCCCATACGCCCTATGAGCCTCCCCAATAGCATCAAAATAACAAAATAACGCCGAACAATTTTCCGGCGCCTTTTCCCCTATCACACTAGCCAATATGGCGAACGCCTGCGACCAATTAACGAACGTCTGCGGGATAAGCCTATACCGCCGCCGTTCCTCCTCGTCCTTTTTACTCTCATCCCGCTTGCTCTTATCCAAATTGAATTTAGCCAGCGGCAAGAGAGAAAAAATTTCAACGTATTCATCTTTCCAGATCCGATCACGCACCTCCTGCTTTAAATGCGCCCCCAACGGACCCTCAAAACAAACATACACCTCCCCCCGAGCACGATCGTCCATGCGCACTCGATCGCCGTCCTTCTGTGCCTCAGTCTGCACCGACACCGCGACCGCCTCTCTAACCGCCACCACAGGACGCGCCTGCAACGATCCCACGTCCCTGGGGCCTTCCCAAACTACCGCAGGGGACACTTCCGTTACTACCGGCGCCGCGGCCCTATCAAGGCGCCCCACCAGCTCCCGTAAGCAACCCACTAAATCCGCCAAACCCGCTCCGTCGCGTACGCCCGCGCCACTACCGGCCCCCGATGCTATGCTAGCAGCCCCCCCGCCGACACCCGACATAAAAATCGCTGGATAAGACAATAATGGAGTTATACACTCACCGGGCTGCACAGGCGCTGTGTTCCCGTCAGCCGGACCATCCTGACCTCGACGATAGACGTCCAGTTCACCTTCCTCCAGTTCTTCTCTCGCCGACGACTGTCCCTCCCAACGACCTCTTCGGAAAGGGGATGAGGACGCGCTGACCGATGGGCCGGCAACCTGCCGCCCGACCGCCGGGACCCAGACTTCCGACCGGACCTGTTGCCTCGACGTCGCTGCAGATCTAGTCGTCCGTCTAGACGATCCTGACGAAGCCTGCCCCCTGGCCGGAACATCACCATGCGGGGCGGCCGTACCTTGCTCTCGACATCTTCCATCTGATGGGGGAGGGGTGACAGGGAGCCCAGCCTGCGACTCCCTGCTTACCGCCGGACCCCGTCGCGGCCTGGGATTCCTGCCAGGACGCAGGGCCTGGGAAGGGGCGGTCCTCCCAGCTGCCTGGCCTGCAGCGTCCGGGATCGGGCTCCCTCTGCGACGCCGTGTCCGCGGGACTACCTCCGGACTAAGGCGCTCTGGAGGTCGGGACCGCCGAGAGGGACGGGTCGACACAGCCTGCATCGCCGTCACCCCTGCCACCGCTCTCTGCCTGCCCAGCGCAGGAGCGGTTGTTGCCGACTCCCCCCCCGCCGCCATAGCCATGCTCGTAGGGGGGCCGGGGGAGGGGAGCCTGTCCCTTACAACAGACCCCGAACGCCGTGCCCGACGTGGCGAAACGGCGTCCGGGATCCGCGTTAATGCAGCCACGGTCTCCTCCAGCCATCCGGGACCGTGGTGCACAGCAGCGGCGCGCAGCCGCTCTAAAATCAGGGCCTCTGCCATTACTAAAAAACCGGGCAACGGGGAGCTTTGCTTACTGTGTGCTACTCCTCCCGCTGCTTCCGGCTCAATGCCGAGAAACAGCGGGAAGCGCAGCAACGGCCCCCCCCCCCGCCCCCCTTAACTCCTCCCCGTCCCTCCTTCAGCTCCTTCAACTTTCCCTGACCTCGTAACATTAACCCTTTCCCTACCAGGACGGTCATGTCGGCTTCCCTTAAGCCTGCAGCTGCGTCCAGCCTCTTCTGTCATGTCACTTATTGGATACATGCTGGGTGTTACTACTTGGATACGTGCTGTCATGTTACTACTTGGATACATGCTGTCATGTTACTACTTGGATACATGCTGTCGTGTTACTACTTGGTTACATGCTGTCGTGTTACTACTTGGATACATGCTGTCATGTTACTACTTGGATACATGCTGTCATGTCACATATTGAATACATGCTGTCGTGTTACTACTTGGATACATGCTGTCATGTTACTACTTGGATACATGCTGTCATGTTACTACTTGGATACATGCTGTCATGTTACTACTTGGATACATGCTGGCGTGTTACTACTTGGATACATGCTATCATGTTACTACTTGGATACATGCTGTCCTGTTACTACTTTCATACATGCTGTCATGTTACTACTTGGATACATGCTGTCATGTCACATATTGGATACATGCTGTCGTGTTACTACTTGGATACATGCTGGCGTGTTACTACTTGGATACATGCTGTCATGTTACTACTTGGATACATGCTGTCATGTTACTACTTGGATACATGCTGTCATGTTACCACTTGGATACGTGCTTTCATGTTACTACTTGGATACATGCTGTCATGTTACTACTTGGATACATGCTGTCATGTTACTACTTGGATACATGCTGTCATGTTAATACTTGGATACATGCTGTCGTGATACTACTTGGATACATGCTGTCGTGTTACTACTTGGATACATGCTGTCATGTTACTACTTGGATACATGCTGTCATGTTACTACTTGGATACATGCTGTCATGTTACTACTTGTATACGTGCTGTCCTGTTACTACTTGGATACATGCTGTCATGTTACTACTTGGATACATGCTGTCGTGTTACTACTTGGATACATGCTGTCATGTTACTACTTGGATACGTGCTGTCATGTTACTACTTGGATACATGGTGTCATGTTACTACTTCGATACACTATGTCATGTTACTACTTGTTAACATGCTGTCATGTTACTACTTGGATACATGCTGTCATGTTACTACTTAGATACATGCTGTCATGTTTCTACTTGGATACGTGCTGTCATGTTATTACTTGGATACATGCTGTCATGTTAATACTTGGATACATGCTGTCATGTTAATACTTGGATACATGCTGTCGTGATACTACTTGGATACATGCTGTCGTTTTACTACTTGGATACATGCTGTCATGTTACCACTTGGATACATGCTTTCATGTTACTACTTGGATACATGCTGTCATGTTACTACTTGGATACATGCTGTCATGTTAATACTTGGATACATGCTGTCATGTTACCACTTGGATACGTGCTTTCATGTTACTACTTGGATACATGCTGTCATGTTACTACTTGGATACATGCTGTCATGTTACTACTTGGATACATGCTGTCATGTTAATACTTGGATACATGCTGTCGTGATACTACTTGGATACATGCTGTCATGTTACTACTTGGATACATGTTGTCATGCTACCACTTGGATACATGCTGTCATGTTACGATTTGGATACATGCTGTCAGGTTACTACTTGGATACATGCTGTCATGTTAATCATTGGATACATGCTGTCATGTTAATACTTGGATTCATGCTGTCGTGATACTACTTGGATACATGCTGTCGTGTTACTACTTGGATACATGCTGTCATGTTACTACTTGGATACATGCTGTCATGTTACTACTTGGATACATGCTGTCATATTACTACTTGTATACGTGCTGTCCTGTTACTACTTGGATACATGCTGTCATGTTACTACTTGGATACATGCTGTCGTGTTACTACTTGGATACATGCTGTCATGTTACTACTTGGATACGTGCTGTCATGTTACTACTTGGATACATGGTGTCATGTTACTACTTCGATACACTATGTCATGTTACTACTTGTTTACATGCTGTCATGTTACTACTTGGATACATGCTGTCATGTTACTACTTAGATACATGCTGTCATGTTTCTACTTGGATACGTGCTGTCATGTTATTACTTGGATACATGCTGTCATGTTAATACTTGGATACATGCTGTCATGTTAATACTTGGATACATGCTGTCGTGATACTACTTGGATACATGCTGTCGTTTTACTACTTGGATACATGCTGTCATGTTACCACTTGGATACATGCTTTCATGTTACTACTTGGATACATGCTGTCATGTTACTACTTGGATACATGCTGTCATGTTAATACTTGGATACATGCTGTTGTGTTACTACTTGGATACATGTTGTCATGTTACTACTTGGATACATGCTGTTGTGTTACTACTTGAATACATGTTGTCATGTTACTACTTGGATACATGCTGTCGTGTTACTACTTGGATACATGCTGTCATGTTACTACTTGGATACATGCTGTCGTGTTACTATTTGGATACATGCTGTCATGTTACTACTTGGATACATGCTGTCGTGTTACTACTTGGATACATGCTGTCATGTTACTACTTGGATACATGCTGTCATGTTACGACTTGGATACATGCTGTCATGTTACTACTTGGATACATGCTGTCGTGTTACTACTTGGATACATGCTGTCATGTTACTACTTGGATAAACTCTGTAATATTACTACTTGGATACATGCTGTCATGTTACTACTTGCATACATGCTGTTATGTTACTACTTGGATACATGCTGTCATGTTACTACTTGGATACATGCTGTCATGTTACTACTTGGATACATGCTGTCATGTTACTACTTGGATACATGCTGTCATGTTACTAGCTGGATACATGCTGTCGTATTTCTACTTGGATACCTGCTGTCATGTTACTACTTGGATACATGATGTCATGTTACTACTTGGATACATGCTGTCATGTTACTACTTGGATACATGCTGTCATGTTACTACTTAGATACGTGCTGTCATGTTACTACTTGGATACATGCTGTCGTGTTACTACTTGGATACATGCTGTCATGTTACTACTTGGATACATGCTGTCGTGTTACTACTTGGATACATGCTGTCGTGATACTACTTGGATACATGCTGTCATGTTACTACTTGGATACATGCGGTCATGTCTTTACTAGGATACATGCTGTCATATTACTACTTGGATACATGCTGTCGTGTTACTACTTGGATACATGCTGTCATGTTACTACTTGGATACATGCTGTCATGTCACATATTGAATACATGCTGTCGTGTTACTACTTGGATACATGCTGGCGTGTTACTACTTGGATACATGCTATCATGTTACTACTTGGATACATGCTGTCGTGTTACTACTTGGATACATGCTGTCCTGTTACTACTTTCATACATGCTGTCATGTTACTACTTGGATACATGCTGTCATGTCACATATTGGATACATGCTGTCGTGTTACTACTTGGATACATGCTGGCGTGTTACTACTTGGATACATGCTGTCATGTTACTACTTGGATACATGCTGTCATGTTACTACTTGGATACATGCTGTCATGTTACCACTTGGATACGTGCTTTCATGTTACTACTTGGATACATGCTGTCATGTTACTACTTGGATACATGCTGTCATGTTACTACTTGGATACATGCTGTCATGTTAATACTTGGATACATGCTGTCGTGATACTACTTGGATACATGCTGTCGTTTTACTACTTGGATACATGCTGTCATGTTACCACTTGGATACATGCTTTCATGTTACTACTTGGATACATGCTGTCATGTTACTACTTGGATACATGCTGTCATGTTAATACTTGGATACATGCTGTCATGTTACCACTTGGATACGTGCTTTCATGTTACTACTTGGATACATGCTGTCATGTTACTACTTGGATACATGCTGTCATGTTACTACTTGAATACATGCTGTCATGTTAATACTTGGATACATGCTGTCGTGATACTACTTGGATACATGCTGTCATGTTACTACTTGGATACATGTTGTCATGCTACCACTTGGATACATGCTGTCATGTTACGATTTGGATACATGCTGTCAGGTTACTACTTAGATACATGCTGTCATGTTAATCATTGGATACATGCTGTCATGTTAATACTTGGATACATGCTGTCGTGATACTACTTGGATACATGCTGTCGTGTTACTACTTGGATACATGCTGTCATGTTACTACTTGGATACATGCTGTCATGTTACTACTTGGATACATGCTGTCATGTTACTACTTGTATACGTGCTGTCCTGTTACTACTTGGATACATGCTGTCATGTTACTACTTGGATACATGCTGTCGTGTTACTACTTGGATACATGCTGTCATGTTACTACTTGGATACGTGCTGTCATGTTACTACTTGGATACATGGTGTCATGTTACTACTTCGATACACTATGTCATGTTACTACTTGTTTACATGCTGTCATGTTACTACTTGGATACATGCTGTCATGTTACTACTTAGATACATGATGTCATGTTTCTACTTGGATACGTGCTGTCATGTTATTACTTGGATACATGCTGTCATGTTAATACTTGGATACATGCTGTCATGTTAATACTTGGATACATGCTGTCGTGATACTACTTGGATACATGCTGTCGTTTTACTACTTGGATACATGCTGTCATGTTACCACTTGGATACATGCTTTCATGTTACTACTTGGATACATGCTGTCATGTTACTACTTGGATACATGCTGTCATGTTAATACTTGGATACATGCTGTTGTGTTACTACTTGGATACATGTTGTCATGTTACTACTTGGATACATGCTGTTGTGTTACTACTTGAATACATGTTGTCATGTTACTACTTGGATACATGCTGTCGTGTTACTACTTGGATACATGCTGTCATGTTACTACTTGGATACATGCTGTCGTGTTACTATTTGGATACATGCTGTCATGTTACTACTTGGATACATGCTGTCGTGTTACTACTTGGATTCATGCTGTCATGTTACTACTTGGATACATGCTGTCATATTACGACTTGGATACATGCTGTCATGTTACTACTTGGATACATGCTGTCGTGTTACTACTTGGATACATGCTGTCATGTTACTACTTGGATAAACTCTGTAATATTACTACTTGGATACATGCTGTCATGTTACTACTTGCATACATGCTGTCATGTTACTACTTGGATACATGCTGTCATGTTACTACTTGGATACATGCTGTCATGTTACTACTTGGATACATGCTGTCATGTTACTAGCTGGATACATGCTGTCGTATTTCTACTTGGATACCTGCTGTCATGTTACTACTTGGATACATGATGTCATGTTACTACTTGGATACATGCTGTCATGTTACTACTTGGATACATGCTGTCATGTTACTACTTAGATACGTGCTGTCATGTTACTACTTGGATACATGCTGTCGTGTTACTACTTGGATACATGCTGTCATGTTACTACTTGGATACATGCTGTCGTGTTACTACTTGGATACATGCTGTCGTGATACTACTTGGATACATGCTGTCATGTTACTACTTGGATACATGCGGTCATGTCTTTACTAGGATACATGCTGTCATGTTACTACTTGGATACATGCTGTCGTGTTACTACTTGGATACATGCTGTCATGTTACTACTTGGATACATGCTGTCATGTCACATATTGAATACATGCTGTCGTGTTACTACTTGGATACATGCTGGCGTGTTACTACTTGGATACATGCTATCATGTTACTACTTGGATACATGCTGTCGTGTTACTACTTGGATACATGCTGTCCTGTTACTACTTTCATACATGCTGTCATGTTACTACTTGGATACATGCTGTCATGTCACATATTGGATACATGCTGTCGTGTTACTACTTGGATACATGCTGGCGTGTTACTACTTGGATACATGCTGTCATGTTACTACTTGGATACATGCTGTCATGTTACTACTTGGATACATGCTGTCATGTTACCACTTGGATACGTGCTTTCATGTTACTACTTGGATACATGCTGTCATGTTACTACTTGGATACATGCTGTCATGTTACTACTTGGATACATGCTGTCATGTTAATACTTGGATACATGCTGTCGTGATACTACTTGGATACATGCTGTCGTGTTACTACTTGGATACATGCTGTCATGTTACTACATGGATACATGCTGTCATGTTACTACTTGGATACATGCTGTCATGTTACTACTTGTATACGTGCTGTCCTGTTACTACTTGGATACATGCTGTCGTGTTACTACTTGGATACATGCTGTGGTGTTACTACTTGGATACATGCTGTCATGTTACTACTTATTTACATGCTGTCCTGTTACTACTTGGATACATGCTGTCGTGTTACTACTTGAATACATGCTGTCATGTTATTACTTGGATACATGCTGTCATGTTAATACTTGGATACATGCTGTCGTGATACTACTTGGATACATGCTGTCGTTTTACTACTTGGATACATGCTGTCATGTTACCACTTGGATACATGCTTTCATGTTACTACTTGGATACATGCTGTCGTGTTACTACTTGGATACGTGCTGTCGTGTTACTACTTGGATACATGCTGTCATGTTACTACTTGGATACATGCTGTCGTGTTACTACTTGGATACATGCTGTCATGTTACTACTTGGATACATGCTGTCATGTTAATACTTGGATACATGCTGTTGTGTTACTACTTGGATACATGCTGTCATGTTACTACTTGGATACATGTTGTCATGTTACTACTTGGATACATGCTGTCGTGTTACTACTTGGATACATGCTGTCATGTTACTACTTGGATACATGCTGTCGTGTTACTATTTGGATACATGCTGTCATGTTACTACTTGGATACATGCTGTCGTGTTACTACTTGGATACATGCTGTCATGTTACTACTTGGATACATGCTGTCATGTTACGACTTGGATACATGCTGTCATGTTACTACTTGGATACATGCTGTCGTGTTACTACTTGGATACATGCTGTCATGTTACTACTTGGATACATGCTGTCATGTTACGACTTGGATACATGCTGTCATGTTATTACTTGGATACGTGCTTTCATGTACCTACTTGGATACATGCTGTCATGTTACTACTTGTTTACATGCTGTCATGTTACTACTTGGATACATGCTGTCATGTTACTACTTGGATACATGCTGTCATGTTACTACTTGGATACATGCTGTCATGTTACTACTTGGATACATGCTGTCGTGTTACTACTTGGATACATGCTGTCATGTTACTACTTGGATACATGCTGTCGTGTTACTACTTGGATACATGCTGTCATGTTACTACTTGGATACATGCTGTCATATTACTACTTGGATACATGCTGTCATGTTACTTCTTGGATTCATGCTGTCGTGTTACTACTTGGATACATGCTGTCATGTTACTACTTGGATACATGCTGTCGTGTTACTACTTGGATACATGCTGTCATGTTACTACTTGGATACATGCTGTCATGTTACTACTTGGATACATGCTGTCATATTACTACTTGGGTACATGCTGTCATGTTACTACTTGGATACATGCTGTCATGTTACTACTTGGATACATGCTGTCATGTTACTACTTGGATACATGCTGTCATGTTAATACTTGGATATATGCTGTCGTGTTACTACTGGGATACATGCTGTCATGTTACTACTTGTTTACATGCTGTCATGTTACTACTTGGATACATGCTGTCATGTTACTACTTGGATACATGCTGTCATGTTACTACTTGGATACATGCTGTCGTGTTACTACTTGGATACATGCTGTCATGTTACTACTTGGATACATGCTGTCATATTACTACTTGGATACATGCTGTCGTGATACTACTTAGATACATGCTGTCATGTTAATACTTGGATACATGATGTTGTGTTACTACTTGGATACATGCTGTCATGTTACTACTTGTTTACATGCTGTCATGTTACTACTTGGATACATGCTGTCATGTTACTACTTGGATACATGCTGTCATGTTACTACTTGGATACATGCTGTCGTGTTACTACTTGGATACATGCTGTCATGTTACTACTTGGATACATGCTGTCATATTACTACTTGGATACATGCTGTCGTGATACTACTTAGATACATGCTGTCATGTTAATACTTGGATACATGATGTTGTGTTACTACTTGGATACATGCTGTCATGTTACTACTTGGATACATGCTGTCATGTTACTACTTGTATACGTGCTGTCCTGTTACTACTTGGATACATGCTGTCATGTTACTACTTGGATACATGCTGTCGTGTTACTACTTGGATACATGCTGTCATGTTACTACTTGGATACGTGCTGTCATGTTACTACTTGGATACATGGTGTCATGTTACTACTTCGATACACTATGTCATGTTACTACTTGTTTACATGCTGTCATGTTACTACTTGGATACATGCTGTAATGTTACTACTTAGATACATGATGTCATGTTTCTACTTGGATACGTGCTGTCATGTTATTACTTGGATACATGCTGTCATGTTAATACTTGGATACATGCTGTCATGTTAATACTTGGATACATGCTGTCGTGATACTACTTGGATACATGCTGTCGTTTTACTACTTGGATACATGCTGTCATGTTACCACTTGGATACATGCTTTCATGTTACTACTTGGATACATGCTGTCATGTTACTACTTGGATACATGCTGTCATGTTAATACTTGGATACATGCTGTTGTGTTACTACTTGGATACATGTTGTCATGTTACTACTTGGATACATGCTGTTGTGTTACTACTTGAATACATGTTGTCATGTTACTACTTGGATACATGCTGTCGTGTTACTACTTGGATACATGCTGTCATGTTACTACTTGGATACATGCTGTCGTGTTACTATTTGGATACATGCTGTCATGTTACTACTTGGATACATGCTGTCGTGTTACTACTTGGATTCATGCTGTCATGTTACTACTTGGATACATGCTGTCATGTTACGACTTGGATACATGCTGTCATGTTACTACTTGGATACATGCTGTCGTGTTACTACTTGGATACATGCTGTCATGTTACTACTTGGATAAACTCTGTAATATTACTACTTGGATACATGCTGTCATGTTACTACTTGCATACATGCTGTCATGTTACTACTTGGATACATGCTGTCATGTTACTACTTGGATACATGCTGTCGTGTTACTACTTGGATACATGCTGTCATGTTACTAGCTGGATACATGCTGTCGTATTTCTACTTGGATACCTGCTGTCATGTTACTACTTGGATACATGATGTCATGTTACTACTTGGATACATGCTGTCATGTTACTACTTGGATACATGCTGTCATGTTACTACTTAGATACGTGCTGTCATGTTACTACTTGGATACATGCTGTCGTGTTACTACTTGGATACATGCTGTCATGTTACTACTTGGATACATGCTGTCGTGTTACTACTTGGATACATGCTGTCGTGATACTACTTGGATACATGCTGTCATGTTACTACTTGGATACATGCGGTCATGTCTTTACTAGGATACATGCTGTCATGTTACTACTTGGATACATGCTGTCGTGTTACTACTTGGATACATGCTGTCATGTTACTACTTGGATACATGCTGTCATGTCACATATTGAATACATGCTGTCGTGTTACTACTTGGATACATGCTGGCGTGTTACTACTTGGATACATGCTATCATGTTACTACTTGGATACATGCTGTCGTGTTACTACTTGGATACATGCTGTCCTGTTACTACTTTCATACATGCTGTCATGTTACTACTTGGATACATGCTGTCATGTCACATATTGGATACATGCTGTCGTGTTACTACTTGGATACATGCTGGCGTGTTACTACTTGGATACATGCTGTCATGTTACTACTTGGATACATGCTGTCATGTTACTACTTGGATACATGCTGTCATGTTACCACTTGGATACGTGCTTTCATGTTACTACTTGGATACATGCTGTCATGTTACTACTTGGATACATGCTGTCATGTTACTACTTGGATACATGCTGTCATGTTAATACTTGGATACATGCTGTCGTGATACTACTTGGATACATGCTGTCGTGTTACTACTTGGATACATGCTGTCATGTTACTACATGGATACATGCTGTCATGTTACTACTTGGATACATGCTGTCATGTTACTACTTGTATACGTGCTGTCCTGTTACTACTTGGATACATGCTGTCGTGTTACTACTTGGATACATGCTGTGGTGTTACTACTTGGATACATGCTGTCATGTTACTACTTATTTACATGCTGTCCTGTTACTACTTGGATACATGCTGTCGTGTTACTACTTGAATACATGCTGTCATGTTATTACTTGGATACATGCTGTCATGTTAATACTTGGATACATGCTGTCGTGATACTACTTGGATACATGCTGTCGTTTTACTACTTGGATACATGCTGTCATGTTACCACTTGGATACATGCTTTCATGTTACTACTTGGATACATGCTGTCGTGTTACTACTTGGATACGTGCTGTCGTGTTACTACTTGGATACATGCTGTCATGTTACTACTTGGATACATGCTGTCATGTTACTACTTGGATACATGCTGTCGTGTTACTACTTGGATACATGCTGTCATGTTACTACTTGGATACATGCTGTCATGTTACGACTTGGATACATGCTGTCATGTTATTACTTGGATACGTGCTTTCATGTACCTACTTGGATACATGCTGTCATGTTACTACTTGTTTACATGCTGTCATGTTACTACTTGGATACATGCTGTCATGTTACTACTTGGATACATGCTTTCATGTTACTACTTGGATACATGCTGTCATGTTACTACTTGGATACATGCTGTCGTGTTACTACTTGGATACATGCTGTCATGTTACTACTTGGATACATGCTGTCATGTTACTACTTGGATACATGCTGTCATGTTACTACTTGGATACATGCTGTCATATTACTACTTGGATACATGCTGTCATGTTACTTCTTGGATTCATGCTGTCGTGTTACTACTTGGATACATGCTGTCATGTTACTACTTGGATACATGCTGTCGTGTTACTACTTGGATACATGCTGTCATGTTACTACTTGGATACATGCTGTCATGTTACTACTTGGATACATGCTGTCATATTACTACTTGGGTACATGCTGTCATGTTACTACTTGGATACATGCTGTCATGTTACTACTTGGATACATGCTGTCATGTTACTACTTGGATACATGCTGTCATGTTAATACTTGGATATATGCTGTCGTGTTACTACTGGGATACATGCTGTCATGTTACTACTTGGATACATGCTGTCATGTTACTACTTGTTTACATGCTGTCATGTTACTACTTGGATACATGCTGTCATGTTACTACTTGGATACATGCTGTCATGTTACTACTTGGATACATGCTGTCGTGTTACTACTTGGATACATGCTGTCATGTTACTACTTGGATACATGCTGTCATATTACTACTTGGATACATGCTGTCGTGATACTACTTAGATACATGCTGTCATGTTAATACTTGGATACATGATGTTGTGTTACTACTTGGATACATGCTGTCATGTTACTACTTGGATACATGCTGTCATGTTACTACTTGGATACGTGCTGTCATGTTAATACTTGGATACATGCTGTCGTGTTACTACTTGGATACATGCTGTCGTGTTGCTACTTGGATACATGCTGTCATGTTACTACTTGGATACATGCTGTCATGTCACATATTGGATACATGCTGTCTTGTTACTACTTGGATACATGCTGGCGTGTTACTACTCGGATACATGCTGTCGTGTTACTACTTGGATACATGCTGTCATGTTACTACTTGGATACATGCTGTCATGTTACTACTTGGATACATGCTGTCGTGTTACTACTTGGATACATGCTGTCATGTTACTACTTGGATACATGCTGTCATATTACTACTTGGATACATGCTGTCGTGTTACTACTTGGATACATGCTGTCATGTTACTACTTGGATACATGCTGTCATGTTAATACTTGGATACATGATGTTGTGTTACTACTTGGATACATGCTGTCATGTTACTACTTGGATACATGCTGTCATGTTACTACTTGGATACGTGCTGTCATGTTAATACTTGGATACATGCTGTCGTGTTACTACTTGGATACATGCTGTCATGTTACTACTTGGATACATGCTGTCGTGTTGCTACTTGGATACATGCTGTCATGTTACTACTTGGATACATGCTGTCATGTCACTTATTGGATACATGCTGTCGTGTTACTACTTGGATACATGCTGGCGTGTTACTACTCGGATACATGCTGTCATGTTAATACTTGGATACATGATGTTGTGTTACTACTTGGATACATGCTGTTGTGTTACTACTTAGATACATGCTGTCATGTTACTACTTGGATACATGCTGTCATGTTACTACTTGGATACCTGCTGTCATGTTACTACTTGGATACATGCTGTCGTGTTGCTACTTGGATACATGCTGTCATGTTACTACTTGGATACATGCTGTCGTGTTACTACTTTGATACATGTTGTCGTTTTACTACTTGGATACATGCTGTCGTGTTACTACTTGGATACATGCTGTCGTGTTACTACTTAGATATATGCTGTCGTGTTACTACTTGGATACATGCTGTCATGTTAATACTTAGATACATGCTGTCATGTCACTTCTTGGATACATGCTGTCATGTTACTACTTGGATACATGCTGTGGTGTTACTACTTGGATACATGCTGTCATGTTACCACTTGGATACGTGCTGTCATGTTAATACTTAGATACATGCTGTCATGTCACTTCTTGGATACATGCTGTCATGTTACTACTTGGATACATGCTGTCGTGTTACTACTCGGATACATGCTGTCGTGTTACTACTTGGATACATGCTGTCATGTTACTACTTGGATACATGCTGTCGTGTTACTACTTGGATACATGCTGTCATGTTACTACTTGGATACATGCTGTCATGTTAATACTTGGATACATGCTGTCATGTTATTACTTGGATACATGCTGTCGTATTACTACTTGGATACATGCTGTCGTGTTACTACTTGGATACATACTGTCATGTTACTACTTTGATACATGCTGTCATGTTACTACTTGGATACATGCTGCCATGTTACTACTTGGATACATGGTGTCATGTTGCTACTTGGATAGGTGCTGTCATGATGCTACTTGGATACATGCTGTCATGTTACTACTTGGATACATGCTGTAGTGTTACTACTTGGATACGTGCTGTCATGTTACTACTTGGATACGTGCTGTCATGTTACTACTTGGATACGTGCTGTCATGTTACTACTTGGATACGTGCTGTCATGTTACTACTTGGATACGTGCTGTCATGTTACTACTTGGATACATCCTGTCGTGTTACTACTTGGATACATGCTGGCATGTTACTACTTGGATACATGCTGTCATGTTACTACTTGGATACGTGTTGTAATGTTACTACTTGGATACGTGCTGTCATGTTACTACTTGGATACGTGCTGTCATGTTACTACTTGGATACATGCTGTCATGTTACTACTTGGATACATGCTGTCGTGTTACTACTTGGAAACATGCTGTCATTTTATTACTTGTTTACATGCTGTCATGTTACTACTTGGATACATGCTGTCGTGTTACTACTTGGGTACATGCTGTCGTGTTACTACTTGGATACATGCTGTCGTGTTACTACTTGGATACATGCTGTCATGTTACTACTTGGATACATGCTGTCATGTTACTACTTGGATACATGCTGTCGTGTTACTACTTGGATACATGCTGTCATGTTACTACTCGGATACATGTTGTCATGTTACTACTTGGATACATGCTGTCATGTTACTACTTGGATACATGCTGTCATGTTACTACTTGGATACATGCTGTCATGTTACTACTTAGATTCGTGCTGTCATATTACTACTTGGATACATGCTGTCATGTTACTACTTGGATACATGATGTCATGTTACTACTTGGATACATGCTGTCGTGTTACTACTTGGATACATGCTGTCGTGTTACTACTTGGATACATGCTGTCATGTTACTACTTGGATACATGCTGTTATGTTACTACTTGGATACATGCTGTCATGTTACTACTTAGATACGTGCTGTCATATTACTACTTGGATACATGCTGTCATGTTACTACTTGGATACATGCTGTCATGTTACTACTTGGATACATGCTGTCATGTTACTACTTGGATACATGATGTCATGTTACTACTTGGATACGTGCTGTCATGTTACTACTTAGATACGTGCTGTCATATTACTACTTGGATACATGCTGTCATGTTACTACTTGGATACATGATGTCATGTTACTACTTGGATACATGCTGTCATGTTACTACTTAGATACGTGCTGTCATATTACTACTTGGATACATGCTGTCATGTTACTACTTGGATACATGATGTCATGTTACTACTTGGATACGTGCTGTCGTGTTACTACTTGGATACATGCTGTCATGTTACTACTTGGATACATGCTGTCATGTTACTACTTAGATACGTGCTGTCATATTACTACTTGGATACATGCTGTCATGTTACTACTTGGATACATGATGTCATGTTACTACTTGGATACATGCTGTCGTGTTACTACTTGGATACATGCTGTCGTGTTACTACTTGGATACATGCTGTCGTGTTACTACTTGGATACATGCTGTCGTGTTACTACTTGGATACATGCTGTCATGTTACTACTTGGATACATGCTGTCATGTTACTACTTGGATACATGCGGTCATGTCTTTACTAGGATACATGCTGTCATGTTGCTACTTGGATACATGCTGTCATGTTACTACTTGGATACATGCTGTCGTGTTACTACTTGGTTACATGCTGTCGTGTTACTACTTGGATACATGCTGTCATGTTACTACTTGGATACATGCTGTCGTGTTACTACTTGGATACATGCTGTCATGTTACTACTTGGATACATGCTGTCGTGTTACTACTTGGACACATGCTGTCATGTTACTACTTGGATACTTGCTGTCGTGTTACTACTTGGATACATGCTGTCATCTTACTACTTGGATACGTTCTGTCGTGTTACTACTTGGATACATGCTGTCATGTTACCACTTGGATACATGCTGTCATGTTACTACTTGGATACGTTCTGTCGTGTTACTACTTGTATACATGCTGTCATGTTACTACTTGGATACGTTCTGTCATGTTACTACTTGGATACATGCTGTCATGTTACTACTTGGATACATGCTGTCGTGTTACTACTTGGATACATGCTGTCATGTTACTACTTGGATACATGCTGTCGTGTTACTACTTGGAGACATGCTGTCATGTTACTACTTGGATACTTGCTGTCGTGTTACTACTTGGATACATGCTGTCATGTTACTACTTGGATACGTTCTGTCGTGTTACTACTTGGATACATGCTGTCATGTTACCACTTGGATACATGCTGTCATGTTACTACTTGGATACGTTCTGTCGTGTTACTACTTGGATACATGCTGTCATGTTACTACTTGGATACGTTCTGTCATGTTACTACTTGGATACATGCTGTCGTGTTACTACTTGGATACATGCTGTCATGTTACTACTTGGATACGTTCTGTCGTGTTACTACTTGGATACATGCTGTCATGTTACCACTTGGATACATGCTGTAATGTTACTACTTGGATACATGCTGTCATGTTACTACTTGGATACATGCTGTCGTGTTACTACTTAGATACATGCTGTCATATTACTACTTGGATACATGCTGTCATGTTACTACTTGGATACATGCTGTCATGCTACTACTTGGATACGTGCTGTCATGTTACTACTTGGATACATGCTGTCATGTTACTACTTGGATACATGCTGTCATGTTACTACTTGGATACATGCTGTCATGTTACCACTTGGATACGTGCTTTCATGTTACTACTTGGATACATGCTGTCATGTTACTACTTGGATACATGCTGTCATGTTACTACTTGGATACATGCTGTCATGTTAATACTTGGATACATGCTGTCGTGATACTACTTGGATACATGCTGTCGTGTTACTACTTGGATACATGCTGTCATGTTACTTCTTGGATACATGCTGTCATGTTACTACTTGGATACATGCTGTCATGTTACTACTTGGATACATGCTGTCATGTTACTACTTGGATACATGCTGTCATGTTACCACTTGGATACATGCTGTCATGTTACTACTTGGATGCATGCTGTCATGTTACTACTTGGATACATGCTGCCATGTTACTACTTGGATACATGGTGTCATGTTGCTACTTGGATAGTTGCTGTCATGATGCTACTTGGATACATGCTGTCATGTTACTACTTGGATACATGCTGTCATGATGCTACTTGGATACATGCTGTCATGTTACTACTTGGATACGTGCTGTAGTGTTACTACTTGGATACGTGCTGTCATGTTACTACTTGGATACGTGCTGTCATGTTACTACTTGGATACGTGCTGTCATGTTACTACTTGGATACGTGCTGTCATGTTACTACTTGGATACGTGCTGTCATGTTACTACTTGGATACATCCTGTCGTGTTACTACTTGGATACATGCTGGCATGTTACTACTTGGATACATGCTGTCATGTTAATACTTGGATACATGCTGTCATGTTACTACTTGGATACATGCTGTCATGTTACTACTTGGATACATGCTGTCATGTTAATACTTGGATACATGCTGTCGTGATACTACTTGGATACATGCTGTCATGTTACTACTTGGATACATGCTGTCATGTTACTACTTGGATACATGCTGTCATGTTACTACTTGGATACATGCTGTCATGTTACTACTTGGATACATGCTGTCATGTTACCAATTGGATACATGCTGTCATGTTACTACTTGGATACATGCTGTCATGTTACTACTTGGATACATGCTGTCATGATACTACTTGGATACATGATGTCGTGTTACTACTTGGATACATGCTGTCATGTTACTACTTGGATACATGCTGTCATGTTACTACTTGGCTACATGCTGTCATGTTACTACTTGGATACACTATGTCATGTCACTACTTGGATACATGCTGTCATGTTACTACTTGGATACGTGCTGTCATGATACTACTTGGATACATGCTGTCATGTTACTACTTCGATACATGCTGTCGTGTTACTACTTGGATACATGCTGTCGTGTTACTACTTGGATACCTGCTGTCGTGTTACTACTTGGATACATGCTGTCGTGTTACTACTTGGATACCTGCTGTCATGTTACTACTTGGATACATGCTGTCATGTTACTACTTGGATACATGCTGTCGTGTTACTACTTGGATACATGCTGTCATGTTACTACTTGGATACATGCTGTCATGTTACTACTTGGATACATGCTGTCATGTAACTACTTGGATACATGCTGTCGTGTTACTACTTGGATACATGCTGTCATGTTACTACTTGGATACATGCTGTCATGTTACTACTTGGATACATGCTGTCATGTTACTACTTGGATACATGCTGTCATGTTACTACTTGGATACATGTTGTCATGTTACTACTTGGATACATGCTGTCGTGTTACTACTTGGATACATGCTGTCGTGTTACTACTTGGATACATGCTGTCATGTTACTACTTGGATACATGCTGTCATGTTACTACTTAGATACGTGCTGTCATGTTACTACTTGGATACATGCTGTCATGTTACTACTTGGATACATGATGTCATGTTACTACTTGGATACATGCTGTCATGTTACTAGCTGGATACATGCTGTCGTGTTACTACTTGGATACATGCTGTCGTGTTACTACTTGGATACATGCTGTCATGTTACTACTTAGATACGTGCTGTCATGTTACTACTTGGATACATGCTGTCATGTTACTACTTGGATACATGATGTCATGTTACTACTTGGATACATGCTGTCATGTTACTAGCTGGATACATGCTGTCGTGTTACTACTTGGATACATGCTGTCGTGTTACTACTTGGATACATGCTGTCGTGTTACTACTTGGATACATGCTGTCATGTTACTACTTGGATACATGCTGTCATGTTACTACTTGGATACATGCGGTCATGTCTTTACTAGGATACATGCTGTCATGTTACTACTTGGATACATGCTGTCATGTTACTACTTGGATACATGCTGTCGTGTTACTACTTGGTTACATGCTGTCGTGTTACTACTTGGATACATGCTGTCGTGTTACTACTTGGATACATGCTGTCGTGTTACTACTTGGATACATGCTGTCATGTTACTACTTGGATACATGCTGTCATGTTACTACTTGGATACATGCTGTCGTGTTACTACTTGGAGACATGCTGTCATGTTACTACTTGGATACATGCTGTCGTGTTACTACTTGGATACATGCTGTCATGTTACTACTTGGATACGTTCTGTCGTGTTACTACTTGGATACATGCTGTCATGTTACTACTTGGATACATGCTGTTGTGTTACTACTTGGATACGTTCTGTCGTGTTACTACTTGTATACATGCTGTCATGTTACTACTTGGATACGTTCTGTCATGTTACTACTTGGATACATGCTGTCGTGTTACTACTTGGATACATGCTGTCATGTTACTACTTGGATACGTTCTGTCGTGTTACTACTTGGATACATGCTGTCATGTTACTACTTGGATACGTTCTGTCGTGTTACTACTTGTATACATGCTGTCATGTTACTACTTGGATACGTTCTGTCGTCTTACTACTTGGATACATGCTGTCATGTTATTACTTGGATACATGCTGTCATGTTACTACTTGGATACATGCTGTCATGTTACTACTTGGATACATGCTGCCGTGTTACTACTTAGATACATGCTGTCATATTACTACTTGGATACATGCTGTCATGTTACTACTTGGATACATGCTGTCATGCTACTACTTGGATACGTGCTGTCATGTTACTACTTGGATACATGTTGTCATGTTACTACTTGGATACATGCTGTCATGTTACTACTTGGATACATGCTGTCATGTTACCACTTGGATACGTGCTTTCATGTTACTACTTGGATACATGCTGTCATGTTACTACTTGGATACATGCTGTCATGTTACTACTTGGATACATGCTGTCATGTTAATACTTGGATACATGCTGTCGTGATACTACTTGGATACATGCTGTCGTGTTACTACTTGGATACATGCTGTCTTGTTACTTCTTGGATACATGCTGTCATGTTACTACTTGGATACATGCTGTCATGTTACTACTTGGGTACATGCTGTCATGTTACGATTTGGATACATGCTGTCATGTTACTACTTGGATACATGCTGTCGTGTTACTACTTGGATACATGCTGTCATGTTACTACTTGGATACATGCTGTCATGTTACCACTTGGATACATGCTGTCATGTTACGATTTGGATACATGCTGTCATGTTACTACTTGGATACATGCTGTCATGTTAATACTTGGATACATGCTGTCATGTTAATACTTGGATACATGCTGTTGTGATACTACTTGGATACATGCTGTCGTGTTACTACTTGGATGCATGCTATCATGTTACTACTTGGATACATGCTGTCATGTTACTACTTGGATACATGCTGTCGTGTTACTACTTGGATACATGCTGTCATGTTTTACTTGGATACATGCTGTCATGTTACTACTTGGATACATGCTGTCATGTTACTAATTGGATACATGCTGTCATGTTAATACTTGGATACATGCTGTCGTGTTACTACTTGGATACATGCTGTCATGTTACTACTTGGATACGTGCTGTCGTGTTACTACTTGGATACATGCTGTCGTGTTACTACTTGGATACATGCTGTCATGTTAATACTTGGATACATGCTGTCATGTTACTACTTGGATACATGCTGTCGTGTTACTACTTTGGTACATGCTGTCGTGTTACTACTTGGATACATGCTGTCATGTTAATACTTGGATACATGCTGTCATGTTACTACTTGGATACATGCTGTCATGTTATTACTTGGATACATGCTGTCATGTTACTACTTGGATACATGCTGTCATGTTACTACTTGGATACATGCTGCCATGTTACCACTTGGATACATGCTGTCATGTTACTACTTGGATACATGCTGTCATGTTACTACTTGGATACATGCTGTCATGTTAATACTTGGATACATGCTGTCATGTTACTACTTGGATACATGCTGTCATGTTACTACTTGGATACATGCTGTCATGTTACTACTTGGATACATGCTGTCATGTTACTACTTGGATACATGCTGTCATGTTACTACTTGGATACATGCTGCCATGTTACCACTTGGATACATGCTGTCGTGTTACTACTTGGATACATGCTGTCATGTTACTACTTGGATACATGCTGTCATGTTACTACTTGGATACATGCTGCCATGTTACCACTTGGATACATGCTGTCGTGTTACTACTTGGATACATGCTGTCGTGTTACTACTTGGATACATGGTGTCATGTTATGTTACTACTTGGATACGTGCTGTCATGTTACTACTTGGATACATGCTGTCGTGTTACTACTTGGATACATGCTGTCATCTTACTACTTGGATACATGCTGTCATGTTACTACTTGGATACGTGCTGTCGTGTTGCTACTTGGATACATGCTGTCATGTTACTACTTGGATACATGCTGTCATGTTACTACTTGGATACATGCTGTCATGTTACTACTTGGTTACATGCTGTCGTGTTACTACTTGGATACATGCTGTCATGTTACTACTTGGATACATGCTGTCGTGTTACTACTTGGATACATGCTGTCGTGTTACTACTTGTATATATGCTGTCATGTTACTACTTGGATACATGCTGTCATGTTACTACTTGGATACATGCTGTCATGTTAAAAATTGGATACATGCTGTCATGTCACTTATTGGATACATGCTGTCTTGTTACTACTTGGATACATGCTGTCATGATACTACTTGGATACATGCTGTCATGTTGCTACTTGGATACGTGCTGTCATGATGCTACTTGGATACATGGTATCATGTTACTACTTGGATACATGCTGTCATGTTACTACTTGGATACGTGCTGTCATGTTACTACTTGGATACATGCTGTCATGTTACAACTTGGATACGTGCTGTCATGTTACTACTTGGATACATGCTGTCATGTTACTACTTGGATACATGCTGTCATGTTAAAAATTGGATACATGCTGTCATGTCACTTATTGGATACATGCTGTCGTGTTACTACTTGTATATATGCTGTCATGTTACTACTTGGATACATGCTGTCGTGATACTACTTGGATACATGCTGTCGTGTTACTACTTGGATACATGCTGTCTTGTTACTTCTTGGATACATGCTGTCATGTTACTACTTGGATACATGCTGTCATGTTACTACTTGGGTACATGCTGTCATGTTACGATTTGGATACATGCTGTCATGTTACTACTTGGATACATGCTGTCGTGTTACTACTTGGATACATGCTGTCATGTTACTACTTGGATACATGCTGTCATGTTACCACTTGGATACATGCTGTCATGTTACGATTTGGATACATGCTGTCATGTTACTACTTGGATACATGCTGTCATGTTAATACTTGGATACATGCTGTCATGTTAATACTTGGATACATGCTGTTGTGATACTACTTGGATACATGCTGTCGTGTTACTACTTGGATGCATGCTATCATGTTACTACTTGGATACATGCTGTCATGTTACTACTTGGATACATGCTGTCGTGTTACTACTTGGATACATGCTGTCATGTTTTACTTGGATACATGCTGTCATGTTACTACTTGGATACATGCTGTCATGTTACTAATTGGATACATGCTGTCATGTTAATACTTGGATACATGCTGTCGTGTTACTACTTGGATACATGCTGTCATGTTACTACTTGGATACGTGCTGTCGTGTTACTACTTGGATACATGCTGTCGTGTTACTACTTGGATACATGCTGTCATGTTAATACTTGGATACATGCTGTCATGTTACTACTTGGATACATGCTGTCGTGTTACTACTTTGGTACATGCTGTCGTGTTACTACTTGGATACATGCTGTCATGTTAATACTTGGATACATGCTGTCATGTTACTACTTGGATACATGCTGTCATGTTATTACTTGGATACATGCTGTCATGTTACTACTTGGATACATGCTGTCATGTTACTACTTGGATACATGCTGCCATGTTACCACTTGGATACATGCTGTCATGTTACTACTTGGATACATGCTGTCATGTTACTACTTGGATACATGCTGTCATGTTAATACTTGGATACATGCTGTCATGTTACTACTTGGATACATGCTGTCATGTTACTACTTGGATACATGCTGTCATGTTACTACTTGGATACATGCTGTCATGTTACTACTTGGATACATGCTGTCATGTTACTACTTGGATACATGCTGCCATGTTACCACTTGGATACATGCTGTCGTGTTACTACTTGGATACATGCTGTCATGTTACTACTTGGATACATGCTGTCATGTTACTACTTGGATACATGCTGCCATGTTACCACTTGGATACATGCTGTCGTGTTACTACTTGGATACATGCTGTCGTGTTACTACTTGGATACATGGTGTCATGTTATGTTACTACTTGGATACGTGCTGTCATGTTACTACTTGGATACATGCTGTCGTGTTACTACTTGGATACATGCTGTCATCTTACTACTTGGATACATGCTGTCATGTTACTACTTGGATACGTGCTGTCGTGTTGCTACTTGGATACATGCTGTCATGTTACTACTTGGATACATGCTGTCATGTTACTACTTGGATACATGCTGTCATGTTACTACTTGGTTACATGCTGTCGTGTTACTACTTGGATACATGCTGTCATGTTACTACTTGGATACATGCTGTCGTGTTACTACTTGGATACATGCTGTCGTGTTACTACTTGTATATATGCTGTCATGTTACTACTTGGATACATGCTGTCATGTTACTACTTGGATACATGCTGTCATGTTAAAAATTGGATACATGCTGTCATGTCACTTATTGGATACATGCTGTCTTGTTACTACTTGGATACATGCTGTCATGATACTACTTGGATACATGCTGTCATGTTGCTACTTGGATACGTGCTGTCATGATGCTACTTGGATACATGGTATCATGTTACTACTTGGATACATGCTGTCATGTTACTACTTGGATACGTGCTGTCATGTTACTACTTGGATACATGCTGTCGTGTTACTACTTGGATACATGCTGTCGTGTTACTACTTGTATATATGCTGTCATGTTACTACTTGGATACATGCTGTCATGTTACTACTTGGATACATGCTGTCATGTTAAAAATTGGATACATGCTGTCATGTCACTTATTGGATACATGCTGTCTTGTTACTACTTGGATACATGCTGTCATGATACTACTTGGATACATGCTGTCATGTTGCTACTTGGATACGTGCTGTCATGATGCTACTTGGATACATGGTATCATGTTACTACTTGGATACATGCTGTCATGTTACTACTTGGATACGTGCTGTCATGTTACTACTTGGATACATGCTGTCATGTTACTACTTGGATACATGCTGTCATGTTAAAAATTGGATACATGCTGTCATGTCACTTATTGGATACATGCTGTCGTGTTACTACTTGTATATATGCTGTCATGTTACTACTTGGATACATGCTGTCATGTTACTACTTGGATACATGCTGTCATGTTAAAAATTGGATACATGCTGTCATGTCACTTATTGGATACATGCTGTCTTGTTACTACTTGGATACATGCTGTCATGATACTACTTGGATACATGCTGTCATGTTGCTACTTGGATACGTGCTGTCATGATGCTACTTGGATACATGGTATCATGTTACTACTTGGATACATGCTGTCATGTTACTACTTGGATACGTGCTGTCATGTTACTACTTGGATACATGCTGTCATGTTACAACTTGGATACGTGCTGTCATGTTACTACTTGGATACGTGCTGTCATGTCACTTATTGGATACATGCTGTCTTGTTACTTCTTGGATACATGCTGCCATGTTACTACTTGGATACATGCTGTCATGTTGCTACTTGGATACGTGCTGTCATGATGCTACTTGGATACATGCTGTCATGTTACTACTTGGATACATGCTGTCATGTTACTACTTGGATACGTGCTGTCATGTTACTACTTGGATACGTGCTGTCATGTTACAACTTGGATACGTGCTGTCATGTTACTACTTGGATACGTGCTGTCATGTTACTACTTGGATAAGTGCTGTCATGTTACTACTTGGATACATGCTGTCATGTTACTACTTGGGTACATGCTGTCATGTTACTACTTGGATACATGCTGTCATGTTATTACTTGGATACATGCTGTCGTGTTACTACTTGGATACATGCTGTCATGTTACTGCTTGGATACATGCTGTCATGTTACTACTTGGATACATGCTGTCATGTTACTACTTGGATACATGCTGTCGTGTTACTACTTGGATACATGCTGTCATGTTACTGCTTGGATACATGCTGTCATGTTACTACTTGGATACATGCTGTCGTGTTACTACTTGGATACATGCTGTCGTGTTACTACTTGGATACATGCTGT